>NC_088102.1:35287334-35434834 GCF_036370855.1 Dromaius novaehollandiae
TGTCAGTTTCAGCAGGCCTTTTGGTGCCAAGTTTGCCCATTAGTATCTTCAACCCTGAAATACATGCTTATTTGCTTTAACAGATGTTTTGAGAATAGCACAGGACAGAAGTAAAACACTGTTAATTTACCCATTTGGTATCTATTCTTAATTCTAAAACCCTGCTTATCACCTCTGAAAACCATGACAAAAGTTTTATTGAAGTTATTTAAGATGTAAGGAAATGTATTTGAAAAGGGGCACAAAAGAATATTTCTCTTATCTGACCAATCTGATGATTTGTCCAGTCATTTCTATTATCTCTAGTATAGTAATCACCGGTCTGGGTGTAGCTGTGTCTCCCATCTACATATAGAAAACAGCCTGTTACTGTGCAAGTAACGTTAACTGTAGAAGGAAAAAGTAATGCTGAAGCAAAAAATTTTCAGATAATGAAACATTATGAGGGCTTTCTTTCAGTCTGTTCTTCTGAAGAACATTTGCTAGTGCTTGCATCAGAAGATACATAGGGAGAGGAAATGAAAACAATCCAAAAACAAAATAGGCTTACCCACATCCATCATTCTAAAGAGTCAAAATAATAGTTTGCCCTTAAAAATGCATTACGGTGAAACATAATAAGATTTACACACACACACACACACACACACACACACAGCTGTCACATTTGTGGGTCAGTTGAGATCGTGCATCACAATTTTCACAAAATCCACATGCACAAATACACACTTCTTGCAGGTGTTATCTCAGACTTGGTCTGCTGAGAAGCGAAGTGAATCCCCGCAGCGACATTTGAAGGTTTAAAAGCTCAGTTTTTTGTTTCTAAATGCCTATGAAAACATTGCCTATGCTCAGAGGCCTTTTAAAACAAAACCAAAGCTTTTAAAGCTTCAAAAGCGGCCATGGGAATTTGCTCATCAGGAGGGAATCCTAAATGAAGGCCAAGATTCTGCGGATTCCCCTGGACATGACAAAAGCCATGGCCTGTCTGCAGATCCACTGTTTCTTATAACAGATGTGGGCTGATTCAAGCAAAACCTGAAAATCTTTGTGCATGCCCTAGATTTTACAAAATCTTTTCTTTCTTTCTTTTTTTTTTTTTTTTGAAGGCTTAATCATTTTCAGTTATGTCCTGCTGTTCTCTGCCATACTACAAAAAATAACCTCCCAAAACACCTACCTTCATGGATTAGTACATTAACATTAAGTAATGATCCCCTAAGTAATCAACTAAAAAGAAAAGAAAAAAGGGAACAGAAGCTAAGCTTAGAACTTCTGTTGTTAAGAACCTCAAATACACATAAGACAGGAAGGAAACCAAATGACAGCTGCTTTTTAATATATAAGAGCAATGATTTACAGAAGGAAATATTCTAATGCTATGTTAAAGGCGTAAGTTTTTTCAAAAAGCTTCATATTTTTTGAAATGTTAATGTTTTCTACCTATAGCAGTCTAAAAAGAAGGTATTAGGTAAGAAGTTTCTAGCAGGTTGTTTAAAGACTGTTATAAAAAGGCAGCAAGAAAGTAAAGTTTGAGTGAGTAGCACAAGGCTGCAGAATCAGTTATTTAAAGGATAGAAGCGTGGTGTAAATGAAGAGTCTTTCTTCTGCAAGTGTAGGATATAGCTTTTACTCAGCTTTGAGGTGAAACATGCAAATATAAGTCTACATTTCCACCTGAATTTGACCATAACATTGCTGCCCACTCTGTAACAAACATTCTCCCTTTTCTTTTGGATGCAATAATCTCTTGGCATTCACAGAAGTTGCACCCTGCTCACCTGAAATAACACAGCTCAAGAACAGCTAATGGATGTGAAGGAGGCATAAGAAAGGAGGGTGTTGTATGGTTTTTGTCTTTAAAAACAATATCCTTCTCAAACGATCTAAAAGCAAATGAATGATGGTCTAACAGACAGCTGTTTGCCAGAAGAAGGGAACAGAGAAAGCCAATACATGGATTCTCCACTGGACACCTGGACACACATGGGTATATCCAGCTCATTACAGCTCAAGTTCAATCCAAGACTCTTGCATCCAAGAGTACTACAGTGGCAAGCAAAATTAAAAAGGCCATGTCCAAATGAATCGTTCTAGGGTTTGTCTTAGCTGGAGGGTGCTCTTTGCATAGCTTACAAATTATGCACTAGACAAGTTCTCAGTCTCTTAAGAACAACTGAACCTTACAAGGAAATTCTCTAAGGAAGCATGTAAAATGTTTATATGTGAATAAACAAGGAAAAAAAATACATCTCCATATCCCTAGTAAGAACATAAGCAGCTCCTCTGAGCTCATGTAAGGTAGTCACAGAAAATAATATGAAAAACAAACTCAGATCTGTATTCTGATTATCTCTGTATAATTTGTCCTCAGATAAGATATTTTGCTACACAGGCACGCAAAGATTGAGTCAATTCTGCTTTCAGATATACAGACTGCACTCCCATTAACTCCCACTGAAGTCAGAATTTGACCTATTGTGTACTTTACATTCACATCAATGAAGTTGGTAAGAATGCAGAAAATTGCTTTAGAAAGATGTAAAATTCTTTACTAGTTCTGAAATAAAAGGACAGCTTATTTCTTTTAAACAAAGCAGATTGATAGCCATTTGGAAGAGCTTAAAGGAGGGTTAATTGGCATACAGTAAACCTGAATTCTGACAGTACGGGCTTCTAGCTAAAATGACATTCTCTTTGGTGGTCCTAGGACTGTAGGATTAGTTTACAAGAAAGCAGAGAAGGGCTTGAAACCAAACCCTGAATGTCACTGATGAATTACCAGATTAGAAAGTCCTGACTATGAAACATATTCCTGCCCAAATTCATATTCAGAAGACAAAACAAAACAAAAAAAGGGCAAATCTGTAGTTGAGGCTGAGTTATAGATTAATAGAAAGAATGAAAGATCTAAAAAATTAATAAAGCCTCTCTTTCATAAAAGCTTGCTTATAGCTGGAACTTTATGCCAAAGTATTCTCAAGGCTGGGAATATGAACTGCTAATAAGAGCCAACCCAGGAAAATAATTAGGATAACCAATTCACAGCTAAATAAAAGTGTTTCATCTATCATTGCAGATATACACTACAGAAGATTTTCTGAAAATGAATAAGATAGGATGCATTTCATTCTTCTGAGGGGTGAGAAAGGAGGGGAAAAAAAAGATGCACCCCCCCCCCCCCGCCCCCCAAATAACAGCCATACAGACAGTGGTTAGCTACCAGCTATGTCTAACTGAAGTCATTAAAGTAAGTTTGTGAACTTCAGGAAGGTTCAAAGATGATCCCTTCAATACACTGAAAGCAAACAATAAAATAATTAAAACCTAAGAAACATTCAACACCAAGATATCTTTGTTATGTCTTTTCCACTGGAAGCTCCAGTGTTATTTCTCTTGAACTGGTACTGCAGTCGTCTTTGTCTTTTAAAATCCTTGCATGCAGAAGGAACAGAAAACCCGAAGATGATAAGTCAGCTGAGACACTGGACTCAGTCTATTCCTGCTGCCATGAAACAAATTAAATATATCTACATGATTAAGCATTTTGGTAGGTTCTCAATCAAAAGTTTATATGTAATACTTATGGACTTGAATATTTTACACAAAGTAGATAAAACACTGTTGAGGAAAAATAATACTATCTAAAAAAACCTTGATTAAGTCTAATGTTTTAAATATTCTCATCTGGAAAGATATGTGCAAGTCTGCACACATATCAAAAAAATGTGAACCAGGAAGTTGCTCCTACTCAGATACACTTTCATGTGGTAGTGGATGTTTTGCAAAGAAGAAAAAGTATTTGAATACACCAAATGAAATTTAAGTGAATGGACTAAGACGCACATGAAATCTAATTAAAGATCTAATAAGTTAAAACAGTCAAAACTTACCAGCTTTCTTTTTAAGGAAAATATTTATAGTTTAGAACCATAATGAAAATGTCAATTGGAAAGTATAATTAGGGAGTTTTCTTTTTAGCAATTTTTGAGAAGGAACTCCTGGTTGTCCTATGTATTACATAGTTGAAATGCTGATAGACAACACAGTTTCAAGAATGATTCTCAGCTGGATTATTCTCATTTGTATGAACTGTCTGCTTCCTTCCAAGTGCTCTCTCATCATTCAGGCACAAATCCTACAAAGGCTGAGGTGGTTAGTATTAACCTTGCTGTGAGCCCCTTTATTTCAATAAGGGGACTCACAATGCATCAAGTAAAACAATGTATAATCCTTCGCAAGATTGAGGTCCTACTTTGGTTGTTGTAGGCACTTCTGAAAATGGAAGGCATATGCTGATGTACACATTAGGATCCTTTCATTCTTTGCCATTTCTTGACTAAAAATATTTGCCATCTCCAAAATGCAAATTGCTGCATTAAAATCTTTAACTAGTGGCAAATAGTTCAGACTTCAGTTTAACACTGAGAAATAAAAATAAAAGGTAGTAATAAAGAAATAATAAAAAGGTGGTAGTCTTGATCGTAGAAAAGACAGGAGGTTTTAATGATTTTCTCAGGGCAGTGGACTTCATAAAAGTTACACTCATTAAGTTATATATGATTTGAAAAGTAAGCATTTTTCACTCAAAACAGATTTCTTTACAGCCTGATAAGACAGAAATATGAAAAGTGGTTTTTATTTTGTCCTGACGTAGAAAATGTTAGCCTCCCTTTTTATTTGATTTTTGAGATGGCTTGATTTAAAGTGTTTAAAAGGCCAAAAGAATGTGCATGGGTGTGAGGTGGATGTACAGCATCCATATCTGTTTTAAATAAGGGAATTCTTCACCCAGCTGAGTGGGAGTCCATGAACAAAATAATCGCATGAAGTTAAAAATATTATTGTATCAATGAAGCACTCGAGAGCACTGCTTATACACCAAGACCTCAATGTGTAAGATGCTGTACAAATACAAGAAAGGGACAATCCTTGTCCCCAAGACTTCTGTATCCTTTTTTTCCCCCCTCACTGGCAGAAGCCTAATGTAACTCCATTGATTTCAGATGTATTACCAAGGAATGGCCTGATCACTGAGAAGGGCTCATTGAAGTCAACCAAAATCTTTCTGTTGATTTAACAGGCTTTGGATTAGTCCCTAAATAAGAACAGATTTTGACTCAGCTGAAGGATTTCACTTAAGCCCTATGCTTGTTCAAGCATCCAGTAGGAGCTAGGAGAACACTTCAGTCCTACTGAGTAGAAGGCTGTGTTCATCTTGAACTACCCCTTTTAACACATGTATGGGGTCAAGAGTCCCACTAACTAGAGAGCAGTCAGTAAGTGGTAAATCTGAAGTGCGAGGAACTGGGAGGGAAGCCCCACGCTGAACAATTCTGATTCGCACCGTTTAAGTGATGTTCCGTACACTTTAGGCAAAGTGTAAAATTGGGCAGGGAATTCATGCAAGTTTCTGAATTTTACGCTCGTAAATAACTTAAAAGCTTAGCACTGAGTCCTGCAATAAAATTCCGTGTATGTATTTGTCATATTCACTTTTGGTGAACTCCCTGCAGATGGGGGCCGTGTTAAATCTAGGTATGACCAACTTACAGCTGCACAGTGAGAGGCCCAAGGAAAGTTTAAACAAATGTAATTGCTTAAACAAGTGTAGCCACAATAAGCTGGTGGGCATAATGCAGGATTATAAGTAAAAGAGAACTCTTTACTTATTTAAGAATTAAATGCAGGGATTGTCAAAAAATTTCATGGTACAAATCACATCTTAATAGAGAATTTGCTGAATTTCCCTCACTCCCTTTCATGGCTGCACCACCAATCCTTGTCAGTTATAGCAAATGCTTTGTTTACACAAGAAAGTAAAAGACCCTGATCCTAGCCTGTGAGTGAGGAATGTGTCGTGCCAAGGGTGTACAAAGGTAACCATCCATAAAATAATTTGAGCTTTTTCCACAAGTTAGGTAGCCTGCAGACTAGGATAGCCCTCTCAGAGTAAGTTTGAGCATCTGGAGCTAGCAATGGACTTCAGCCTTAGAACAGCTGGGAAATCAGTGGAGCACAGGGAAACCACTTTGTCTTGCTCTTTCCTGTGCTCGCTACACTGGCTGTAGGTAGGAATAGGGGGACCAGAGCCATCATCCCAACTCTGCCACCAGATGATTTCCCACTGGTTGCCCCTTATGCTGTGATAAAGATGACTTTACAAATAACCCAAACACAGTCAAGCATTAGAGCCATCCGTTATAAGCCACTTAAATATAAGAGTAGAGGATGAAGAATCCTTTAATTCCTCTAACTCCATACATACCTGAACACAAGGTGGGTTATTATATTAAGTATGCTCAAACGACAGCCATCAAATTCCTTAGAGGTAAGTCTCAGTTAACTGCGTAAGTCTGTTCTCTCCAACAAATTTGAAACAGAGTTAGTATTTCAGGAAATAAACCAAACTGAGAGTACAAATTCATTTTTTTCTGAAGCTCACTTTTTAACATTTAAAAACACCAGTGGGGGGGGGGGGGAGGAGTTATTCAAAACCTGCCTATGGGAAAAAAATGAAAGAAAAGCTGGCTTATTATTATTTGTCCCTTAAAATGTAAGGCACAGTGAAATTTTGTTTAGAAACATTAGCAAGCATTAGACCTTTATGGCTGTGTTTCTGAAGATCCTGTGTCTTAACAGGCAATGCTGTAGTTTCTATGGGAATCCTCACAAAATGAAAAATTTTCTTGTTTGTTTTTTAAGATAAGAGAATTGTGCTTTGCTGTCATTTATTTAGATGTGTCTGACCCAGGCTTTGCCTATCTGAAACCAGTAGTGCCTCTACCATTGCTTCTGATTTCCATGCAAGGATCAGGACTTTACATGGAAAGTGTCTTCTTAACCACTCCTCTGAGCAGCAAAAGCTGCTTTCTAATTGATTCTCACTGCTTTCTTTTGAATCTTCTGTAGAGAGTCCACCACTGGCCCACAAACAAAAGAAAGAATTTTTTTGAGAACTGTAACTGTGAAGCAGGACTCCTATTTTGTGAATTTTACAATGTTATTTTAAGTAAGTTCTGTGGAAACACAAGATACTAAATCTAGATTGGTATGTTTGTTAAGATGAAAAAGCAATAATAAACAACAAGTAGTTACACAAAATTATAAGTCCCTCCCTCAGCAAAATGGATATAAAACCTTTAAAACCATAAAGCAAACTATTCATGACTCTGCTGCCAGTTTTGAAGCCCTAAGCCTTCCTTCTTCACCACTGCTGTCTGTGCTCATGTTGCAAACTCTTAGGCAACAGAGCAGGGGGTATGCTAGATCTTCTCATGCCAGGATGAGGGGGGAAAAAAAATCAATGACCGTGTTTAAAAGACAGAACTACTGATGTGCAAGGTGACTAAACACCACAACCTGTTTTATAGCTCTAGAGTATTAAGGAAATCCTACAGGAGAAGAGAAAATGCATTGCACAATCTTGTTCTAATCCAGTATTACCTTTGGATCCCTGAGACCTAAATACGAACACAAATCAAGTTCACTTTGGTCTGTATTTACTGTACCTGTTCTACGAGAAGAAAATAACTGGATAAGGAAGATACATGTATAATGACATGTTTTTTGAGCACTGGAAGCATCACTTAAGACCTCTCATCTTTATGCATTTAGCATTCAGGAAATGGTGACATGATCCATGTCATCTTTTATTACTGACTTCACAAGCCTTATTACTTAAAAACATTACATTAAACATTAAGGCTATTTCATTCACTTTTCCACCTTTGTTGAAACAAGAGAAAGCTTTAAAATAGATCATGCAATTCACAACTGCAGCATATCCACTGCGTCTTTTGTGAAAGTCAGGGAAGCCAATACAAGAGTACTAACATACTTGAATTTTCTGTATAGCTGTGCATTCCTGGAATATCAGAGTAGCCCATTGACAATAGATGACAGTTTCATAACAGTCATGCCACACGTAAGCCTATCGCACGGATGGGGGAAGAAGGCATGTCAGAGAGGCCATGGCGCTTACAGACGGTCCTATTATTTGGATTCAGTTCAGCAGTTAGCTGCTTCTTGGTAGGCAGCCATGTCCCCACCTCAAGGCAACAAAGTGAGGCAACACAGGCAGTCCACTGAACTCAACCAAAGGCTTCCTGGAGATCATACTGGTTATTTGGATCATGCCTGCGGCTAGCATGGGAGTCAAGGCTGCAGTCAGCATCTCCTGGCATCATTCTATCCATAAGGTTAAACTGCTTGCTTTTAATTCCCTTAAGACCATATGCTAATTTAGACCAGAAAGTTGCAAGTTTAAGTTTCTACGTGCATGTGTTTTCACATGTACATTTTTATTCTTGTAAACATTTGTAGTATTCATGTACATCTTTTTACTGCATGCATGAGAATTTATACAAGCAAAATTTCTGGTAAAATGGTGAAGGTTTATCTTGAAGATGATATCCTAAATATTTAGCCACTGATCTGATTTTAAAAATCCTCAGCCTATCAAGACTTACATGTGGATCACTTGTTTTTCAGTGAATGGGAAACCTACCTGAATGATACAATGGTTCAAGTGAAGAAAGGAGAAGCCAAAAGGTAGGAGAAATTACTCACTTCAGCCTATAGAAAGCTTCCTGCAACCTGAGCTTCAACTTTAACCATCTTTAATACCAGCTACTTACAATAATCAGACAACAAGTTTGAGAAAGAAGAGAGTGTATTTAGACCAGACCTGGGTCAGTTAGTACTCTGGAATGAGTCACTTATATGAGAAGTAATTTTACAGATTAAAAGCAATGTTTTACAGGCATTTAAAATCAGATTGATTTGAAAATTCAGAACCACAAACAAATATGTCAAACAGATATTAAGAGACAACTAGAAATGTCTGTCAAACTTTTCACCCCTTCTACTTCCCCAAATATAAAACAACCTCAGAAGCTACAGCAATCGCAGAACGGTTTATCACTCCTCTTCTCAGGCAAAGTAAAGACAATAAGACAAAAGGCACATGTATTACAATGTGTAGTGCCATAATGCAGTGTTTGATGCTCTAGAGGGCCTTCAACAAGTACTGTACAGCCAAAAATCAATTGAAAATCAGCATGATAACAGAGCATGAGTTGCCCTGTAATAGCCTTAAGACCCCCAAGGCTATGTGGGTCCCTTTCATCTGCCACACTGCACTGACTCTAGGGGAGCCTCACTTCCCCTCCCCGAGCACTCTGGACATGTCTGTATCTTTTACCTATTGCTTTCACCTTACACAGTAAGGAAAGCTGACAGCTTCGGTTAGATCTTTTAAGCTCTCAAAAGCAGAATTTGATTTTTCTTAGCATAGGCTTTGTTTTGTTTTTATATAAATTCCTCTTCAAGTCAGCCTGCTGATTTTTGGACTGTAAGCATTCTCAGTAGGAAGAAGTTGCTTCTGATTCTGTGACTGAATATACAGAGGTGAATCCTCTGCCTCGTTCCAGAGTACAACTCAAAAGTGAAAGGAAAAAAAAAACTGTTCAAGTCCATGCAAATTGTTATGTATGCAACAAAGTGGGCCTACAAATATTTCACTCATATGGTAGGTTTAATTTCAATATTTCTTTAATTACTTTCCAACAGTGTCTGGTTTCTGTTGAATTTATGCTAGTACTTGGCATTTGGTGCAACCCCAAAAAGATAAGATACATATGTCCCCTATTCACAGTCTTGGCATTTTTACCTTAACTCAGGCATCAAAGGGATTGGTTTGAAAAATTACCTTGCTGATTAGCTGGGTTTTCTGGTAAATATATAGTGTTAATCCTTAAATTCTGAATATGACATAAGGTATACAAATGTTCTGTCTGACTCAATAGCAACATATCACGGCTTAAGGAGGACATGTACGCTGATCTCTGTGAGCGAAGAAAGAGCTAATTGGGAGTTAGATTCAGTGTGATTATCAGCTTGTTTATGATAAGGGAGTACTCTTCTGAATAGCACTGTAAATTCATCGCCGATTGTGGTGTTAAACCACAGCTCATTTCCCCCCCCCCCCTTTTGTTTGGTTAGAAGGGGCTTTAAACTATTTTCAGCAGATGACAAAGTCATGCTTTGATTTTCTTCAGTCTTAAATAAATCAGCCACATGAGCCTGATGTCAAATTTCACTTCACTCATAGCAGAAAGACACATTTTTTATGTTTACTATAAGAACACATTTGGGTAATTTTTCCCCATGTCATTATGAACATTAGACTGACCCAATTAATATGAAATGTTTCTATGCTGCTGGAACAGACCGTGTTACAGAAAGAGCCATTTGCACAACCTGTTCATGATTATGGGCCATAAGGACACAAAGATGGCATAGACATTTGTGGACCATCTGAATTCTTACAGGGGAAAGGGGGGGGGGGGGAAGAGGAAAAAAAAAAAGAATGACGTTAGCTGACTGTTGTGGGTCATGTTTTTTAATCCAGAGTATTGGACATGTAACACAGCAACAAGAGCTGATCATTTTGTTTAATCACCTTTTGGATCTTTGCCAGATGGTCTCTATTGAGAGCGCTGCAAACAGAGAGAGATGAACTGCGTCTAACATGCCACTAGAGCTTTCCCGTAAATGTCTGAGAACTGAATCCAACAAGAATTTAGTCTCAGAGCAGAAAGGGATACATTTAAAAACTATGTGCATTAACTATACTTTTCCCCATAGAATCCTCACTTGGCATGAATAATTTACCCACTCTTATGCTAATGGGATCATGAAAGTATCCCTGTGTCTTTAGTGCAGCTATTCTCAGCTTTCAGTAATTACCCCACCCAGTGAAAATAACATGGCTTCTGCAGGCGAACGAACAGCCTACTTGTACCTGACAATTAGAAAGATCATGGCTGACAGTGGAGCAGTCTAGAAATGGACACAAGCTCCAGTAGCCCGAGGGATAGTTAAAAATATTAAGTGTTCCATTGTGGAACGTTTCCTTAGTTGCCTGGGATCAACATGGAGAAAGCAATTCCTATAAGTGTGTTTAAAAAAAAAGGGACAAAGAAGATTCTAAGGTACTGTCCATGCACCCGAATATTAAGAAATAACAACATTCCTTGGTCATCAATGATACAATTGACTTTTTGTTGTTGTTTTAATTAGGGCAGTCCTGTCAAATAATGGGGAGAGAATTACAAAAAAAAAAAAAAAAAAAAAAAAAAAAGAAAAGAAAAGATTAATGAATATCCTTCAGTATCTTAGAATTTTATCAGCTACATGGAGGAAAACTCTAGTATTGTTTACAAAAAAGTTTTTGAAATCAACTGCAAAGAACTAGGCTTTGACCTCTGTCCGCAGCACTCCATGATAGGTAGTTCACTATGTAAAAATTATCAGGCTAAAACATCTGGGAAAGAAAGCTATGAAACAGCAGGGAACGTGGCTGGTTTATTGTTTATCTTTTGTTTATGAGGCAGTATTCAAGTTTAATTACTACTCTAAATTAAACTCTAACAGGCATCAGGAGACATCCCTTTACACAACTAAGTTAAAAAAAAAAAATCCAGAGATTCCAACACTAGATCTTTCAAATAAGTTGGCATATATAGGAAGAAATTAGTCTGTAACAACACAGGAAGGCATTTAAGCACTTGCTACTGTACGTTTGAATGTGTTGCATTATGAAACCATTAATATTGCAATAAACATACAGTTATAATTTAGCAAATGGAATATTATCTAACACTTGGAGGTAAACTGGGTTAGGCTAGGTAGGATCTAGGATGGGAAGAATCGCATGACAGGGAATCCTACCTTTTTCATTTGGAAAGAGATAAAAAAATCTTTAAAAAAACAAAAACAAAAAACAATGAAGGCAGAGGCAAACATCTCACCAGTAACACTCTTAAGGAATATTGTTTAGTTATTTTCTCTGAAGAGTCGTGTACAAAAGGGAGGAAAGACTTCACTATGTTTACCATAACAGTAAGTGACCAGTTTGGGATGAACTTAGCTGTAGGAAAAATAAAAGTTAAAAGCAACTAGCAAAAGATTATTCCAGATGGCATCTGTCATATTGTATTTAGGGTTATTTTAAAGAGATTGCTGCCACTATGAAAACATTCCATTGACAGAGTTTTTCTAGGCTGCATTTGAAACCCCAGCACAACATATTTCGAATATGGAAGTAAGTGTTTTCTAATGTGTATATGTTGATATAGATATATATACACATACATATATGCGTGTGTGTGTGTGCATGTGTGTGTAAATAAAATTACATGAATTTAAAACTAAGAGTGAGGTGCGAGTCTTAAACTGTTTATTTAAAAGCCCACACACTAAGCTTTAATTTAATAAAAGATGAGGAATCTGCAGTTTTCACCAGCCCGATTATTAGAAAACTGTACAGTGAAGCAAAGATTCACTATGAAATTTTAATACTGTTTATTGGAGAGTGGGTAGGAATAAATGCTCCCACACTCCCAGCAATCAAACAAAATCTGCAAACAAAATGTATTTGCTCATGCAGTAGAAGGAAAGAAAAGAAAGGATGGGAGGATACTAAAATGTGACTGGTTCTGGAATCGTTATGGTTAATGTGCATGTGGTGTGCAGTGTGAGCTCAGCAGTTACTGGGCCAACTGTCTCAGTATTTCTGGGAATTCTGCCTATTCACAGTGCAGGGATTGTTCAATTGCTGCAAAATGTACAAAATGAATTTTACAAAAATGAATTGTAAGGAAGGCCCCATTACAACGATTTTACAGCAAAGATGTCAACATCAATTTTTCTTTCATGCATAACTAATGATTAAAACAGCATATTCCATTTGCCTAAGACAATTTATTTCATATTGGCACATCAAAATATTGAAATACAAAGTTATCTTTACCCTTATTATTCATTGCTTCTGAACCCACACCATTGTTCAAACCATGAAAAATAAAACAAACTTGGCAAGAAATACTTAAAACAAAGGCTCATCAATATTCTCCAATTTGTCAACATCTCAATTACAGCAATGGAAAAAAATGTAAATTTCATGTGCTCTGAACACTGAGGGGTCTATTCTTCTGTCAGTGCACATGCGTAACTCCCATCACCATTAATGGGAATTACTCATACATATCAACACAAGGATGGGCCCCTCAAACTTGAAAGGAAAAGATGAATTAATAAGGGCTACTCTCTTCCTGTATCTTCCTCAGCTGAAAAAAGTCATTGTTCTTTAAGAGTTTTTCATACTTCATACAGTTCACCTTTATGAGAGCTGCGCCTTCTGAAATAATGCATCTCCAGTGAAGCATTATTTATTAGGAAGTTTGATTTTTCACAGTCTGAAAGTTTGAGCCTTTCTGTTAGGTTTTTTTCTTTTATTTTTTCCTTCCTTACAACAGAGAGCTTTCCTCAGATAAAAGCATACCCTTGCACAGAGTAGCTTGATAGGTGAAAATAAACAAAAATGTTCTGAAATCTAAAGATGAATATACATACTATCCTCAGCAGATTTATCTATACATACAAAACTAGGAAAAAAACAAAGCTGTATTGTCAACATTTGAATAATAAACTTCCATGAAAGACTTTGTATGAATCTTACATATGTACATACATATGTAGGGAGAAAGATTTTTTTTTTTTGGTTTAAATATCAGCAACTTATCCATCTCCCTTTTCTGCCTATTAAAGTTTGGTTCAAAGCTTTACTTCTCATATACCTACTGATTCAGTATAGTTGCAATAATAGGACAGGCCTTTGGACATTACCATCTACTTCTGTAAATAAATTTCTGTATTTCATAATGGTATATAATGAGCAAGAAACATACTACCTAACTTTTCCAACATGCATCAGCCCAAAGATGTAACCTAGGATGAGCATATGTGATTTCAGCTACTATCTCAGTTGACTTTGCCCTGGCCCAGAGAATTAGACTTTCCCACACAAAGCTACTACGAATGAGTCTGTGGGACAAGCAAACTATCACACAAGTGTTTCAAAAGCATGTTAAGATATTGCCCTAGGGAGCAACCCTCAACTATTTTATATAGAGGCACAGATCATTTCCACTCAGCACAAATAGTTGCATCAAAAATCAATGAACTACTCGTGTGAGTAAGGCAAGCTGCATTTGATGCCCCTTTATTATTTTTACTGCTATACAACTTAGAACAAGTTTTCTGTCTCTGGATTCTCACTTATGGTCAAGTTTACCAACCCAGATCTGATCCTGAAAGGTGCTGAACTTCCAGCAATGTCAGACGGAGGCTGTGGTCAATCACAACCTTTCAGGATCAGGTCCTTTGAATGCCTAAACTAAGAATACAACAAACCAGGTATACAATCCTGGTATAAAATATGAAACAAATTATTCTCCAGTGCTTTCCTGTAGACCACATGTTTTTATCCTTAAAAAGATTTATTTCCCACTTTTCATGCATAATCTGCCATAGTCATTATTTGAAACATCCCATAAAGAGATTAAATAAGAATTAAAGTCGGGTAGCATCATATCCATCATGGTGGTACAAACTGATGCAGAATTCCAGAAGTCATTTAGTCTTGTATGTAAAGGCAGTGGCCTTTTTCCACTTGCTTCACACAGAATAAGGAAAATAGAATACCTCAGAAGACTTCCAAATATGTTTTTTCCCTCTCCAAAGAAAAGACTGGATGATAAAGCTACACACACCTTTTAATCTTCTGCTTAGGTTTTTTTTTTTACACATATATTCCCTGGCAAAAACTCCAGGGTCTTCTGTCTCTCCTCCCCTTCTCTCAGCCCCTTTCCTGCCATCTCCCTTGCTATAACTCAACTAACCCAACAGAACCAGTCAGTTTTAAATTTCAGTTGGGACCCCAGTGACCTGTTAATGAATCTACAGAGAGGAGAAAAACTCACAGTGTTGAGTTATGCCTGGTGTTGCTAGCTGACTTGGAGTCAGAAATGCTTGAAGCGTTAACGTAATTGCAAGAATGTGAAAAATGAAGCGTTGGGCTCCTGAGCAAAGCGAAAGGTCAAAGCAAGCCCTACACAAAACAAGTCTCTGGAAGATGGCCTCATTAGACCATTAAATCAGCTTCTCCTTTTTTCTCCCTTGTAAGATGTTTAGTGTTTTATTTTTATTATTGGATATATTTAACTCTTTCCAGGGCAAGGAGAAGCTGATCAGATCCACTGCATAATTACTAATCTCTAAAACAGTATTATGCAGCATTGATCTGCATTTGTGGATCTGAACTGGAATAAAGTCAATAAAGGCTTGGTAGATTACAGGCCACTAGTACTTAGGTTCGTTAGATGATCAATATGTTGTATAGCTTAGTTTTCTGTTGAACAAGTGAGGTGACATGTTAAGAACAACACAGACACTCACCACTAATAAAATTAGGATAATCTTTCAACATTTACTGCCTGAAGGCCCTTTCCTTAACTCTTTCAATGCCAGTATGTTTCTAATCATTTGAAACTTTGACTAGATTAACCCTTTTGATACCAATGGGACAGGCATCATGTGCTGTCATGGAAAGTGTCCTCCACAAACAATTAAAACTCCTATGCTCTTTTGTTTTAAATTTTTTTAAGAATCACAGATAGGTTCTTAAACAGAGCCAGAAAAGACCGGCTGTAGCTTGAATCAATCTCTGCTGCCACCAGGCATCAGCAGAAAAGCCCATAGGTTGCTAATGTAACCTAAGACTCTAATGAGCTCCCATTCTCAAGAAATCCTTGTGGGTAAGTGGAATACTTGAAGGAGCATTTGAGGAAGGTCTTAACAAAACTGCAGAGGAACAAAGCTGACCAAAATAAGTAACTAAGCCAGAATGGGTCAAGAGACTGTTTTTGTAATCTTAGAATTGGTTGGGACCAAATCACTGCCATTTCAGAGTTATAAAGTAAATCCTGCCCCTCAAGAAAGTGTAAGGAAAAGTCACAGATCTCTGTACCAGGCCTCCCTCTTTTTAATCTTTCCCAGGGATGAGAGATGGAGAGCAATCCAAAGCTGTCTCCAATGGGAATTTTGTCTGTACTGTACGATCATACATCTTTCGGCTGCCAGCAGCTGAGCGGAACGCTGATTTGCCACTGGACGACTGCCTCCTTTTAAAAAGCCAAACTGGGTACAAAGGGAAGCATATTAGCTGTGTTTTACCCTGCTAGATCAGGCACCACTCTAGCGACTAATCTGGCCCTTCCGCAATTGGTTATCTTCTGCAGAAATAAGTGCAACATACTCATTTACATCATATACTTCACCACAAACCCCAGCTTCCAATGGGAAGCGTGTGTAGTTACAGAGTAACCAACTACTTTTTCTTAAGCTTAGGAATATTTCTTGAGTCCCCTAATTTACATGACAAGAGATCAGAGACTGCATAGTGAAATGTAAGATACAAAGAAATCCCTCGCACTGACATCCAGGTATCAAACATGACTTGATGAAAAATGACTTCCAGCTTATATGTGATTGCTGGAACAGAGCGGAGATACAGGTGTAAGGATATGTCTTATCTAGGGGTGGATGAACACATTGTGGCAGACGACTTAAAGGAATCATTTTTTAAAGTATGTAAACAATCTTCTGCTACATCAAGCTTCTTAGCCACAATAGACAAAGTAAACAGTTTTTCAGAAGTAAAGTCTATGGCCAACTATTAGAGGTAACACAGATTTGCTGCTTAGAAGTCAAGCCCTCCCTTTCATTAGCCACTGAAGCTACAATAGTTCACATTGGGCCTCATACCACTCCAATTCAACCACACAGAAAAAAAACCCTGAATGACTCATGTTGGAATTGGATCACACCCTATGTCACGGCTGCTTTCTATCAGCAATAAGATTACAAATGTATAAACAATTCATACAAATAGGAGACAAACCCAAACCAACATAACAGAGAGAAACTTTGCAAGTTCCTAGAATCCCAGATCACAAGATGGACATAGGGATCTAGCTGCGTGACAAACAGTGGGCCACATGAGAGACATGAAATCATGTCCCTCCCTAGGCATGGCAAATACCATGGTGGGAAGTGGCCTGAAGTGCAAGCCTAATGACAGAGGACGTACCTTACTGCAGCAATACCCCTTGCTGCAGCAGAAGGCTGCTGCCTCTCCCCAGCTTCGGGACTCTGTGCAGCCTGTTGAATCACAGATCCGTCAATCGGCTATGTTTGGTGTGTGTAACCCCAAAGTGGGAGAGAAGCAATGGCAAAATGCTGCAGATGCATGAGATAGAGGGAGCACATGTAAGGCCTTAAAAAGGTAATGTCATACTTACTAGCTGAGGCTTGGAAGAAAAGAAGACGAAAAAAAAAAAGAATGGAGACCACCTTGAACTATGGTCTTAAAAACATAATCCTGGGTCAAGTTCCAAGAGTGACAGCAGACCATCCTTACCCCACTTTTTAGCACTTGAGGCCCGAGCCTTGTGGACTTGTACCTCTGCTGTTACTCGCATTTGTGACAAGTGAGCATTTTACACTATCGTATCAAAATGACAGCCTTGGACACTCACTCAGCATGGACGCAGATGACTACACACAAGGTGAAAAACAGTAGGAAATAAAGCAAAAAAACTAAAATAACCAAACCTCCCGTACCCTGGAGAGGGCTTCACTGTACAGATCCAAGAGTGGTTCTGCAGTTTAGGTACAACTCTATTTGGCATTCGGAATTAAGATTTTTCAGAAGCAAAAATGAGTTTGTATAAGCAAACATTGCAAGAAACATTTTTCTGACAGATTTGGGGTTTTTGCATCTTCTTGATATAAATTAATAGCTTTATAACTTCTTATAGGAGTCTTTTCCCCAGCTAAAGTTACAGGTTAAATTTTCTGCCTATAACCGAGCTCAAACAACTGCATCACAGCTGGAAAGTATGTCTGTCATTATATTTACTTACACCACACAAAAATAAACTGTAGATAACCAAATTTGTAAAGGAATTGGCAGAACTAATCAATTGTTATTACAAAGCTTGTTTGAAGATTAGATATTTCTCTTTGAAATAATAATAAAATACAGCTAAGTGGGTTAAGAAAAGGAAATACTGTCTCCCTAAGTTACAGCTGATTACACTGCAAGTCTGCCACTCTATGTTTACTCTAAGGCAGATGCACTGATATAATAAAAAAGCTGGAGTTATTTTAGTCATGCCTGCTTTGCACAGGGAAAAAGTTTGACCTTTTACCTTGCTCGCTGCTGTTGTCTCCGCTCTGGGAAGCATGGCCCCCACTGGAGGGCCCCGGTGTGCCTGCCGAGTGCGTTGAGGTTGCATCATCGTGGTCTCTCCAAGATGAAGGATTCTGGTGTCAGAGTGCCAAGGAATTTTTTCCACAGTTCCCATTCCAATAGCAAATGAAGAACAGAAAGAAGACCGGGAGAAGAGGGGAGGGGGGAAAGTATACACATTAGCATTTGTGAAATGTGCCAAACACTGATACTGTTTGCACAGTGTAATAATTCTTCAGCAGTGACAAGCAGAGGAGGTACAAAGATTGATTTGTTAAAATAAAGGGCAGTGGGGTTTTTGGTGTTTTAATTTTTTTTCCTTTTCAAAGAGTTATCTGGATTTATTCGTATTAATAGCACTGCAAAAGAACATTTCAGGAAAAAAAATTAAGTTTCTTAATGAGCTACTGAGGGGCAGGGAGGGAGGGAGTGGAGCACATCTGCTAACCCGCACAGGTTACAACACTAGGTGTTCACATTAGGATCAGGATAATTGGCAGACCATGCGCTCCCCGCTTGTTGCTTTGCCATGGCTGATTAGAGATAGGAGGGGAGAGGAAGAGAAGGGAGGCAGTTGCAAGAAGTAGGGGAGAATAGGCAGGGGAGAGGAACGTGCCCTCACACCCTCTCTCCACCACCAATATGAATGCTGGAAAAACTTCAAGCAAATGGAAAGCTGTGGGGGAAAAAGCAAACTTCCTCTGAAACACGTTATACACACCAAACGAGATGCTTCCCCCGCCCCCCACCTCGATATGACACATTTCAAAAGACTTTCTAGATGCATCACTCTAACAGTTCGCTTACAAGTATTGTCAAGAATAACCACCAGGTGATTATATAAAATAACACGTATAGTGATTTTTATGTAATCCTTTCTACATTACTATGCATAAAACACGACAAAAGAGACTGCAGAAGACAGACATACGAAGTTTGACAAAACTTGGCTAAGACAGACCTCAACTACCGTACTTCAGTCACATAATTCATGCTAGCTTTCTAATTTATTGAGTATTGGCTTTCCTGGTGTGAGGAGCTGCTCTTTAAAGGAATAAGCAAGGAAAAACTTAATGTTACAGCTTAGTGCTACTTGGTCGAGTGTATTCTCCTCCTGTCCTCCTCCCCTTTCCTGATCATTCCCAATACCCTGCTGTTGCTTAAAGGAAAACAGGAATTCTACTGTACAGGAAGAGCTTTATCAGCACCACATGAAGGCAGGCAAGAGATGGAATTTCCTCTGGCAGAAAAGGAGAGCAAGAACACATGAAACAGATCAGGCTGGGGGCTGGACCTGCATTACTTGTCACCTGTATGTGACAACTTTAACCAAGCACATTCTAAGAATTCCCAACAAACAAAAAAACAATAACAGAAAGACATTGCTCGTTAGGATTCATCATGTTTTAATTCACATTGTGAAAAACACTGGGCTATTAAAGCACGAAGGAGGAGATCCTGAAAGCAGCAAACGACGAGTTTCGATAAATTCTTAGGTATAAATTCTGACTTTGTCTACCCCAATGTATAGCCGGAGTAAGTTCAACAAAATCAACCGATTTACCCATTGTAAAATCCAGTGTACATGTGATAAGAATCAGGTTCCAAAAATATATCAAAACATCTCCAAGTAATCTCCTAGCACTGATTAGTACCACATGCTCTATGGCAACGTAAACTGGAACTGCCAAATAACATTTTGCTACAAAACCCAGTAACATAAATCTGAAGGGCTTGACCCAGATCACAGCATAGACAAAGGGAAGAGCCTGTGACTTCAAAAGGTTCTGAATAAAGGCTTAGGTGACCAGAGGGTAAGAAAAATCCAAATCCCCTTCACCTTACACAAACACACACATGCAAACACACACGCAGTTCCACAGCAAGACGATATGAGTAAATCAGAGAAGATAGCCTAGGATCTTAAATTCCCCTAACTGGCCAGCAAAACAGACAGCAAAATCAAAGGAAAAAAAAAAAAAAAAAAAAAACCACCCTATCAAACTAATCTACTTTTCTAACACAGAATTGCAATAGAGAAAAACAGATTAACAATAGTATTTAATATTTTTTGAGGCCATTATATTAATTAGGTCTCTGAAATTGCTATAACTACCATAATTCCCCCAAATTTAATAGTAAAAAAATTACCATTATTTCACAGAGTCAGGTGCAAAGATACAGAAAAAGAAAGATGAGAAGTCTTGAGAGTTCAGGCAGCCCGGACGGTATTCAAAAAAAAGGCGGGGGGGGGATACAACAGGCTATGGCTGAAAATAACGTTAGGAAAAAGTTCAGATGGAAATAAAATGCAAAAACCAAGCAAGTTGCTTTACAGCCTGGATTAAAACAGTTGTGCCTATGAGCTTCTCTTTTTATCTCTGAGTTAGGAAGCCACTCAAATAGCTTCAAGCTGAAGGCAAACAGCAGACAGGAGCTCTTCAGCCCTCTGCAGCCTCTTAGTGTCAGCTGTTTGCCGGATGGTAATCAGATAAAGAACTAGAAGAAATACATGAAAAAGGAAAGAAACAATAGCATAGCATGAGTTTAGCCCTCCAACAACATCAGGCTGGAACCTTGTTTTAGAAAATGTAATAATTGCAACATGTTCACCTAGGCTAAACTTTTCAGGGAACACAGTGAGTTATGTTAATTTTATGCACTGAAGGCTCTCTTAAGCCGGCTGCTGTTGGAGCTCCTTATCACACATATGAAAATTACAATAATTAACTGGTAACACCTCAGCTATGTTTTAAGGCAAATGTCATCCAAAACCTATCATACAGTATTTCAAAAGCTAGGCTGGCCTTTATGTTTCAAAAATGTAATGATTTGGAAAGGATCACTGCATAGGACTTCCTGCAGCTGAAAACACTTGCTGTCTCTACCAGACTGAGTTGTTCTTGACCTCAGTTTGTAGACCCAGTTTTAGAAAGACAGACTGTATTGATTGGGAATTCAGTGTATTTCTTGTGACACAATTTTCCTGAGGAAACAATTTGGCAGCATTTTGTTGAAGGATAGAAATAATAAGACAGGATATTTACAAGATGCGACAGTAGGACGCTGGAAGAATTTGAAAGTGAGGAAAATAACTGTGATTTAATATTATAACAAATGAAAATAACTCTAGGGGTGGAGCTTACAGCCAGATAAAAAACATTTTTTTCCTTTGGACTAAGATTATTGCACGTGTCAGTCAACTTCCGTTTTTTCCTCTAGACTGTTTCCAACTTCACATCCCTCAAGAAAAACTTCTTGGCCAAATGCCGAATCGCAAGTAGTTATTTTATGTATACCTCCACAAAAATGGGACCCAGTGACACATCTGAAGAGTAGTTCACTAGAAACACTTAATCAATATAGTTTAGATATCTAGAGAGATCCTGATCCAGAGTCCACTGACATTAATGGTAATTTTTCTGTTGATTTCAGTGAAATTTGTATTAAGCTATTGCGCTGTAAAAAGAAGAAGTAGAGATAGCAATAGGTGAATTACTTCTTGCAGGTTCTAGTAATCTACATTGCAGAAACTCATCAAAGAGTGTGGACGATGCCTGCTAAAATGCAATTGCCTGTTTTGTGTATGTGTATATATAGATATGTATGTATATACACACACAAATATAGATATACATGGACTATAACATATACACACACGTATGACCTAAACTGCTACCGTACACCACAGAAGATAAGCAGCACACATGTATCTATTCCCAGTAGTTTCAATAATTGGGAGTCAAATATGGTGCTCCTCTTGCTCTTACCTAATTGTGTTAAAGAGCAGTGTTACCAAGAGAAAAGCAGTGAATACTGAGTAGAGCACAATAGAAGGAGATGGAAAATAGATACAAGAAGCTAGGTCTCCAGGGGCAGTATTTTCTATTTGCTGGGCTACAGACTCGCAGCTGATAATGCAAGTTGTAATTAATATAAAAGCAGGAGACAATATGGGGAAAGCTTGTACTAGCAGGGCCACAGGAGATCACTCTGCTGCTATCCACTGTTTCTCATTTACACACACAGCCTTCCCTAGAAAACACAATTTTGCCAGTGTTTTTTCCCTTGAAAGTTAAAAAAAATTGATTTAGCACCACCATTGAATTTTGCTAAATCTAGAAAAGAGCAACAGAAAGGACAAGAGTCTCTTGGTATACAAAGCAAATCTGATGTGTTACTCTTTTGTCGATGCTGCAAATCTGGTGGAAACTGTAAGAGTTTTTAACTGCTACAGGATTTCTCGAACAGAGATGTTGTAAGGCATATTTGATATAGGATAAACTTCTGCTAAATTGCATTTCTTACTTCGTATGCCAAGAATTTCCACTGTACAAAGTCTGGCTAATTTTTGTGAGTGTATGTAGTCCCACTAGGGCTGATTCTGACTTCACACTGTTTTATATGGTGATATTAAAAACTCAAATAACTATAAGGAAGTTACCTCTGCTTTATAACTGGGAAGTAAAATCAAAATCAGGCCAATTGATGTCCAGGTCAGTCAGATGAGCAGGATTTAGCTCACAGACACACTTTAACTGAAGTTTTCAGCATATAACCATGACAGGATCAGGCCCTTACATTTTATCGGGTGAAATGGACCAAACCATTTATCTTGAGTGAACAAATAAAACATACCTTCTCTCACAGAAGAAAATATAAGAGCTCTACGACTCACTCTCTATTATGATAACTGGACTCAAAGGTCTGCAGGTTGCTCTAGTAAATTAATTTCACAAGCACAAAATTGCACTGAAGTACTGATACACATGGCAGTTTCCCCCTCAACTTCGAGCCAAATCTTGCTCACCTTGTTCTTACAAGTAACACCTGTAAACACAGTGGAACTACTGACAGGACTGAGACCACAGCACTGTGTCCCTATGTGCTGCCATATATCAAAACATGATATACCATGCCAGACATATTAACCCCCCCCCCACACACACAAGTGCGTACGTGTGTGTGTGTGTGTTTTATACCTATAAGGTTGAAGGCGATATCTTAGAGGTTGTTGCGAAGTGTGACAATAATAAACTTCTATAAAGAAACTTTCAATAAGTAAATGGACCATGAAAAACAGTGATTTGGCATGATATGTATGTTTTTGAAAAAGACTGCTCTTGATATTACTAAGGTGTATTTTCTTACAGATGCATGTTTAACATGATTTTATAACTGACTATTTTGCAGCAGAATTACACAAGTTAAAAGACAAAGCATTGCGATCTATCAGATATTTGCGTACATTTCTACATATTTACAAATACTTAATTTTTAATTCTGACATCCTTATCCCTAGGCTTTGCATTTGAGAGAAGTGTCAAGAGGAATTTTTGACACTCCTAGAATGTGGCAACTTTTTTAAAGGTATGTGCTTTGTATTTTTCAATTAAAATTGAAATTAGACATGTAAGCCACCTGTCAGTAAGGAACTGAGACCTGAAAAATCAGGTGTTTGTTGTCTTTTTTTATTCTCCTTCTACTTCATTTTACGTGGCTACACTTCGTCTAAAATGATAGGCCAATCAAACCAAAGAGGGAACACCGACATCAAATAGACAGGGAAATGTGTTATCATTTCAGATTGCGGGAGCTCAGATTAAAATCAAAATAGTTGAATTTGAACCGTACGGTGACTTGGAACAGCACCACGCAACAAAAACAGGAAATATGCAATACTCTCTACGGTATCCGAAAGTTCCTGATGCTCCTTGCCCCTTGAGAACATGCAGGGCCTACGGCAACATCCCAAGTTTTTAACACACATACTAAGAAAATCGGTTGCTAAAAAAGTTGCCCTATTATTGCTTCAGTTAGCTACTTTGTTCCTCTTCTGACGTATTACAAATAAGAAAGCACCTTTGGGGTCCGATCCTGCATTTCTGGCATGCTCAAAACTCCCACCAAAGCCCAGAAAAGTACGGAATACCTGGAGAATGCAGCATTGGGCCAGTAACCACGTCCTCACTAGTCAGCGAAATCTGACCAAAAGGTTTAATTATGTAACTGGGAGAGATATATAGCACCCTGTTTATATTTTTTCTCATCTGCAAGATATCAGGAATTTGCATAGACCAGTCTTCCATAAGGAATAATAAAGAAATATAAAATGTCTTGAAGTCCACAAGTGCAAAAAAAAAGCTATCTAATATCTCCTCATTTGAGAGCTGAAAGGTTTAATATTCAAACTAATATTTCTCTTCCACAGCTAAGGCATCAGATTTCCAATCTGTCAACAGTCCTTTTATAAAAAAGAGATATATGTATTTTTCTACCTATTTTTAATTATATTTTATGAATGATGATCTATATATTATTACCTCTCAGCTGCAAATTGACTTTAGCATATAAACAAATATCAAGAAGACTGCGGCCCTGATCCTGCTCCCACAAAAGCCAGTGGAAGGGGTCCATAAATTTCTACAAGAGAAGTACTAAGCTTCAAAGCAGGTTTATGCTAAAGCAAAAACCGTGTGGCATCAGGTGAAGCCAGGTACAAAAGAAATGTAAATAAAGTAGAGAATGCTATCATATGCTTGAAAAAGTTTAAAAATTCCCAAATTTTACAGCGTTACAGTTTTCGGATTTGTATAGTCAGAAAGAAAAAAATAAGATTTGTGGGCAGCCTGAACAGATATTTCAGGCTGAATGCAGACTGCAGGATAGGGCCCAGCATGTTTATATTGAACAATAATAAATTCTCTGTGCTGGGAAACTCAACTTGAACTGCAGCTGGAAAGGTTTCTTTCTTTCTCTCTCTCTCTCTCTTTCTTTCTTTTTTTTCCCCCTAACGGATCTGTTTCAGCCAGGGCATAGCTGTAATTACCTTCTTCCCATCTACAGCTAATACCTCAGAGCAATAAAAAAATATGAGGATGTTAAAAATTCAAATGCTAATTATGGTCTGTTATATTTACTAAACATAGCAGAGTAATAACAAAAGTTTCAGCTTCTTGTGGCCTGCACTGCACTATTTGATTTACCAAGTCCCTGGCCCTTTTACACTTACTGTATTACATAACAGTTAATAGTGCACTAAAATAAAATTCAACATATACATTTATTACCAAACACATATAGCACAACTGCTTACAGCTGTCTCCTTTTCCAGTACAGGTGCATCTTTAAAGAGCCCATTCCTTTGTTGCTGTTGTTTTTGTTTTACAATTAAGTTACGTAAATATTACAGCCGTAGATTTTGAAAAAGGAAGTATGCAGTATCTGAATATCCCACTTAAAAAGTCTTGTGGTAAATATTAGCTAATCTTGCATTTCATTCTGTTACTTTCCCTTGAGCTACATTTTCAGGTCTAGCAAAGGAATAAAACTGCATTAGAGGGCTGCATTAGTTCTGAGTTCACCACTGACACTGTCACCGCCACCACCCCACATATTCACATAAAACACACATTTTACACACACACACACACACATACACACACACACACAGTGCAGCTTGATACCACTTAATAAGAATATAAGAATAGAGGTATATGGATTTTGGGGGTGTCAAACAGCTGTCACAAATTGTCACCTCCACAAGAGAAACCTTGGCACACAGCAAATTAAACTACACTTCTTTTTGGCTATCATTATTCATAGCTAATCAGTTGAAATGCTCCTAGTATTTCATGTGCAAATAAAACCATGAGGGGAAGATGCATGGATCAGAATGGTGGGCCAATACATAAAACAGAGGAAACAACATGCTGTCTCTGTCCTTCTGAAGTGGCTCATCATCACCCCTGCACCAACTTTCACCAAATGAGATGTAGCCTGAGGCTATGTATTAAATATGCATATCAAAGCAAATGAAAAAATAAACCTGGCGAGTCAAATTGGACAAATTTGCATGCTTGAACTATTAAATTTTCAGGTAGATGCTCACAAAAGATAGTTCACTTTATACTCTTGCATCTATATATGAACAATTTTTTAAGGCTTTTCCTTCTTTATGAATAAAAGTGGATTTCTCCTTGCTGGAATCTAGTACAATGTGAATCTAAACGTACATACACAATAGTTTGACTAAGCTATAAAAGAGCATTAAAGTTTTGTTGGGAAAACAAGCTAATATACAAAAAAAATCCAATAAGGAGACACATTTCCCAAAACGCATGAATAAAATGTAACTATGTGATACAACTCTTCATTTCCCAGTTGGTGTTCTGGTTGCACAAATTATTGCTTCCTTTCAAAACAAATAGCAGGGGGCTAAAGTAAAAATGTTATAGCTCAAATCTCCAGGAAATAAAAGGCTTTAAATTATAATACCCAATGAAGTGGTAAACCCTAACGGGTGCAAGATAAATGGGTTGTCATATTTACTTGAGTTTGGTTTTTGGGCCACAAAAGCATGAGGAGATTCTTCTTAGTGAAGATAATAGTTATCAAATTATCAAAATGCTAACCCCCTCCGCCCTTGTCCTATCATTGTGTGTGAATTTAAATATTATAATGGAGCACTGCAAATTGGCTTGAGCATTCACCATCTGCCAGAACCCTAAACAGGCTAGTTTATCTAATCTCTTCAATATAAACATAAGCATGCTCCATTTCTACACTTCCACTTGAAACACACTCTTGTAAAGAAACTGCACTGGAGAAACATATACTTTTTTGTATTGCTCTGAATTATACACACAATGAGCTTATATCTTTCAGGTTGCCACTCATTTAAATTTCTTTTCTAGTACACCCCCTTAGTACTTACACGTACAAATTTAGGGTTGGAAAATGCCATAAAACAAATATTTTTAAAATAGTGTCATGCCTCATAGAGTTTATTATCTACAGATGAGATAACTGATAAGCAGAGAAACTTTCAGGAACAGCTACATACTTTTCTTTCTCAAAATAATACATTTAAAACGTAAAACATCACAAAAATCTTGTTGTACAATGTTTACCAAATAAAAATGAGAAAATGAAGGCTAAGGCTTCAGTCCAAAAATATTTTCAGGCTCTAGGACTGACCCGTGCCGGGGGGGGGGGGGGGGGGGAAGGCATTTAGAAGAATTTATTATTATTTTATTTCCCAGCTGAGCTTCAGTCCAGGTCTAATGTAATTATCAAATACACATACAAACAACATGTTTTCAAAAGAAACAAAAGCTCCTAGAAGGCTCCTTCTCCTTGGGCTTAAAGCTACTCTCCTTAACACACTGAGAAATAAAGGCAGGCGCCTGTGCAGAAAGCATGGTTAACTTCACACCGGGTGTTAAATTAATATTTCAACCGCTAAAATATTAGACTGTATCATTTAGATTATGAGTTCAATTGAATCTAAAACTGTGTAAACCCCTTTACCCCCCAGGGATGCGTTCCTATAAATAAACTAGAGTTCACACCCACTCTTTTTAACCATAGCTATTCGTTCCCTTTTCTGCGGTACCAGCTGCAATCTTTTCCTTCACTTCCCGAAGTCTCTCTGCGTCTACATACTTTAAAGTATCACAAGATCTGCTCCAAAACATTATTTGCAAAACCCGGAAAAACAAAGGCACTCGCCTTACCACGCACACCAACGTTTAGTCCTACACACATAACACGAATTCACCAACTCCTAAAGTGTTAAAATCAACCGCTAACCTACGGTTACTCAATCATAATTCTCTCCAGCTTTCTGTAATACATTGTTAATAATTGCTTCATCAAGGTTACTGTCTTTTATTATGAAGATGCTTCAGGCGTTTGGCAATAAGTCCATATTCTGACAATAAGTTGCTATAAAGCACAAGCATTGGAAACTCTAATGTGCTAACCCTTTTTTAATGCAATGTAGTATTGCCAATAATTCTCATCACTTGTCATCCCCACAAGAGGGGCGGGGGGGGGGGGGTAAATCAGCAAACTTTCTCCCTAACTTTCTTGTCTCTATTTTCTTACATTGCTGCATTGATTACGGAGTTGGCAAAGAAGAAGAGAAAGCACCGATCACCACATCAAACAGACAATTTGCTAGCTCTTCAAGTCGCCCAGATCAGGAAACTTTACAAACCATTACAAACTCGCTGCTTTACAGATGGAAACAGAAACAACCTTTTGCATTTTTACAATTTTACAAATCACGAGGGAAGAAAGTGAAAAGATGGGACCCGAACTTGCAAAAGGTAAAAATAATAATAATACTGGGCAACAACACCAAAACAATGAAATCGGGGACAGGTTCTCTAAGCAGGTTAAAGTCCTAAAAAAATGCCATAAAGAAATCAAAAGGACTTACATGGTCGGCTAAATTTGTGGAAGATCCTGAGAGTTCTTCGTGATCTGATTTGGAGCTGCCATCCCTTTCATCAATAACGAGGTCTATTGGCATTTTTCCTTTCAAACAACTAATGTACCGATGGCAGAAGTTATCGCACAACTCATGAACCTGGAAACAGTAACGAGAATAATAGCAGCAATAATAGCAAAATATCGGATTGCAACTTTTTTTGGTAGCAAGAACAACACTCTGATCTACTCCACAAGTAACTCTAATTAAGGGGCACAATAGTTGAAGGCAAGGAAACAATAGAGAAATTGTTGCAGCACATATTATTCTCTAGAGACTTGCCGCAGCAACAAGTTAGAGATAGTGGGCTCAGTCTAGTGTGCAGAGGAAAATCCGATTTGATGATAACATCAAAACACTGGGAGCTGGACCTAGCCAGTATCTCTGGAACATGCACAGCCCAGACAGGTACAACTAGTCACTCGGGATGGGATCTGTTTAAACTGAGGGGGAAAAAAAAAAAGCGGGGGGGGGGGGAGAAAAAAAGAAAAAAGAAAGTCTCTGTGGCCGGGACTAGTAAAATGAAGATATTCGCTGAGGCCCTGGGAACAGCCGTCCTCATCCCAGGGCACAGCCCCCTCCCCACGCCGAGCAGGGGCCCCCTGCCTCCTCCAAACATTTAGTGCTTGTTTGGGCTTAATATGCCTGCCAGGGCTGGAGTAAACCAGGAGTGCTTTCATTTCTTCTTTTGTTAAACATATTTCCGAGTCAGGGAAAGAGCTTCAAGGGAGGGAAGGGGTAAGAAGGAGGTAAGGGGGGTTAATAATATATATATTTAATGACTCGGTTGAAATTACACTGGGAGAGAAATACCGGGCTGGGCTGAGCATGGCTGTCGGGTGTCACATGCTCTTATGGCACAGGTTACAGTGTCACACTGCGTTTCCCCTCTCTCCCCTGGCCATGTTTACAAGCTGTCCCACACAGTCAAGGGGGGTGGGGGGCGGGGGGGAGGGCATCGCTGGTCCCCCCACCTCCCTGGCTCTTACCTTTTCTAATTCCAAAAGGTGAAACCTTAGTACTTGTATTGCTTGGATCATCTGCAAGAAAGTTTTGAGCAAGGGGTTACACGGGAGACAGAGGCACGGGGGCCGTGCGGCGCTGCGAGCCCCACGGACCAGGGAGAGAAGGGGATTGTCAGGGCGCGCAGTCATTATCCGGGATTTTAGCTCATTGGTCACGCTTGAGTAATTTTGATCAACTTTAACCTAAGTACTTGATTTTTATCGTATTTATTCGAGGAGCGTTGATTAGTGCTTTATTACCGCGATCTTGGAGAAAACCTCTTCCCTCCTCTCCTCGCTCCCTCTCAGCACCCCGGCCCTCATCGCTGAGGGTCCGCAGAGAGGCCAAAGACGCTCTCACACCCCACGCCCTTGGAAGAAAGGGGGGGATGCCCAAGATGAATAGTTTGGCGTCCTCTTTACAAGCGGATTTAGGCACTTTGAATATTGAAATCATTCACATTAGCAAAAGAATTGCGTTAGAAATCTCCAGCTTTCTCTTCTTAAGCAGTTATTTCCTTTACTTTAGCTTCCCGTGGCTTTTAAACACGGCTTTGCAATGCACTGGGACTTGTGAGCCTGCCTCGGCTCACTTTAAAAGCGGAGCTCTTTGAAGCCTCCGGACGGCAGTTCGGGAGCCTCCCGGCTCTGCCCCCTGCCCCGCGCCTCCGGCCGGGTGCCGCGGCCGAGCCTGCCTCCCCCGGCGCCCGCGGTGCTGCGAGCCTGCTGCGGGGGGACGGAGAGGCGGGAGGGGAGCGGGGCCGCGGGTGAGGCCTTACCAAATTGTCCAGCTCGGGGTTTGAAGAGAAAAGTGGTTTTTCGGCGCGGACCTACGAGAAGCAGAAGAAGCAGCGTAAATTACGGCTTCTTTCCTCAGCCCTGTAACCGAATCACTTGAAGGGGAAAAGCATGTGACAAAACTAGCCAGCACAGGTCACACCAAAATCCGGCTGGACGCCCCGGAGCCCCCACTGACGTGGAAAGGAGCCTGCCCTGCTGCTGCCAGCCCGCAGCGGAGCCCGCTGCCCTGTCACGGGAGCCCTCTCTTTTTGATCTCTCCCCTTTCCCCCGCTTCCTCTGCCTCCCCAGCTCGGCCACAGTCGCATTTCCCTTTCACTAATTCATGAGGGCGAGGGCGAGGATGTGAACGCGGCGCCGCGGAGGGGCTCTCCGCCGAGGAGGGCCAGGGCGAGCCGGGCCGCGGCGCGCAGCCCGCCGCCCCCGCCCGCCCCCGGCGGCCGAGCGGGGCCGGGAGCGCGGGGAAGGGCCGGGCCGGGCCGGGCCGGGCCGGGCCGGGCCGGGCGGGGGGAGCGCTGCCGGACCTGCTTGGCGAAGACGGCGATGTCCTCGTTGAAGGAGTCGGAGGAGCAGACGTCCCCGCCGGCCACGCCGGGCTCCCGGGGCGTGCAGGTCGCCAGCTCGCACTTCTCAAAGACCAGAGCTAAGAGGGGGAACAACGGGTGCCTACCGGGCAGTGGCACACAAAGAGAGCGGAGGGGTGGGGGAGAGGGAGGAAAGAAGAGCTCTAATCAACAAGTATTTTTTTAAATGCACGTACACACGCGCGCACACACACACACGGACATACCACGCTCTGCTGCCTTTCAATATTGCTTCGAGCAGAGCAGGGGAGAATCCCATTTTGAAATAAAACCGAGGGGTTTTGGAAATTGCGAATGCCCAAGCCACATCCCCGTGCAGTCCCCACGAATCAGTACAAAAATGACCTCTGCTCCAAGCGCACATGCACCAAACACGCACACACGCAGGCAACAGCTCAGCTGAGAACCTTACACTTTTAGCCACAGCCTAAAATAACGCGAAACCTGGAAGATCCCATCCCTACCTTCAAGCTACGACCTAAAATGAGAAGCACGGGTAGGCAAACTGTGCAAACTACTTAATACGTGATTTTATTTTTCAGGGAGCCTGCTAACAAAAATGTGGTGAAGTTTCCTGGCTTAGGAAGCACACCCAAGTAAAATACCAGCTGTCCAGATAAGTGAGCTGGGGAGGGGGTGGCGGGGGGGAGCACTTCTAGAAATATTTTCCCATAGTTGGAGTAGTCACAAAAAAATATATATTATATGTGTGCTAAGTAGTAAGCGTACGTTTTTCTGTTTTCCCCTCTGGTGTCTGATCAAGGCCCCACACTCTGTCATAGAAGTTACTATCTCTCCTTTTAGGATAATTTAGTATTTTTTCCAAAAGGCACTGAAGGGAATCGGTGTCATTCCCCCCAAGCAATGCACTGGCACAGGCTTGAGTTTTGCTGGATACGTTTTCTTTTTTTTTTTCCTCTCTCCCATGTTCTTTCTTTCCTAAATAGAAAACTCAGCTCACTGCCTCCAATGTATTTATTTCTTCTATCTCAGGAAGAGCTGCTTGTGAGAAGTGAATCCCTTTTATTCTTACTGTCTTCGGCGATCTGAATAGCTCTTTATTTACAGTGTCGGAAGAGTGTTATTATGGCATCTTGATCAACGAGATCACCAGAACAACACTTCTCCGACTGAGATCCAGCGCGATGAGAGCCACCTCTCCTGCCTGAACTCCTGGCTGGGGCCTTTCCGAGACAGACAAAAAACCCCACGGCAAAAAAAGAAAAAAGAGAAAAAAAGGAGCAGCAGCGTGCCCCCCCAAACGCAGCCTCTCTGGGTCGAGAGGGGTGGTTTTACGGGACGCGTTTGCCGGGGTCCTGGCAGCTCAGCTAAGCACCAGGCTCGGGCGGTACTTGTGCTAAACCCGGCGGCAGCGGCAGCAGCGCCCGGCGCGTCCCCGTCGCCCCGGGCCGCAGAGCGGGGCCGTGCGCGGCCCCCGAGCGCGGCGGCCTCCCGCACCCGCGGGGCTCCGCGCCGCGCTCCCCGCTCCCCGCTCCCCGCTCCCCGCCGCCCGCGGGCACCGGCGCTGCCGCGCGGGGCCGCGGCGCCGGCGGCCCGGCGGCACCTACCCGTAGATCGCATCCTTGTCCCGCTTCAGGGCGTCGTTGACAGCGGAGCCCATGCTGGCCGGCATGACATTGGGGTGCGGGGCGTGGGCGCCGTAGTGCTGGCCGGCGTGGAGCGGCGGCCCGTGGTTGAGGTGGTGCACGGGGGGGATCGGCCGCGGCGCGTGGGGGTCCCCGTACATGGACGCCGGCACCCCTACTCCGTCCATCCCGCCGTAGTGGGGCAGCTCATCGTACTGTCAAGAAACGGGCCGGAAGAGCAGCGAGCGAGAGAAGGGGAGAGGGGGAGAGAGAGAGAAAGAGGAATAAAAACCCAACCAAACAACAACAACAAAAGTCAGAAGAGAGTGAAGCACCAGGCGGGCACGAACGGAGCGAAACAAAACAAGAGCAGCCGCCGCGGGGGGGGAAGGTGCAAGCCGAAACCGGCCGGGACCGGGGGCAGAGGCTGGAGAGGCTGCGGGGGGAGCGGGGTGCGCGGAGAGGGAAAGGGGGAAAGTGCGTGGCTGCGTGTGTGTGTGCGGGGGGAGCCGGTCCGCTTCAGCAGGGGAAGGAGAAACCCTAGCAAGGAAACCGGGGTGAAAAGGAAGGAAACGGAGGAGAGGAACCAGAGTTGCTCTGAATCAGAATGGAAGGGCAAAAAAAAAAAATGGAAATGAATAAACAGGCAGAATCAAAAGCAACTATATAAATAAATCAACACCGGGAAGGAGAGAGGGAAGGCAGGGTGCACCGGACGGGGGGAGATAAAGGGGGAAATAATCTGAAAGTTACCAGAAACATTATTTAGTAGCAATTCCCCTCGTTCTTGTCAAAGCCAGGGACAAAACAGGCAGCTATATATGTATACATATATATACATCCGTATATATACACACACACATATGTATTTCCTAGTCTTCCCTAGGCAGCAGCGGCAACGGCGGCAGCAGCAGCAGCAGCGAGCTTTCCCCTGTGAAACCCGTGCTACTGAGCAGCTAGGGAGCAGGGAAATCGCGCTGCTGGGGGAAAAGCTGGAGAGGAAAAAAGCGTGGAACAATTGCAGAGAGAGACACACGCACAGAGACACTCACGCACACACACAAAAAGCTAGTGAATAATATTTGCTGCTATTTTTTAATAGTGGCCGCCATCATCATCAGCAACAGAGGAGAGCAAATCGGACAGGCCCCTCTTAAGAGAGGATTTATATATAGGTAAGTGTTGGAGATTTAAACCTACCCTTTGCGCCATCAGTCTGCGCTCCAATAAACTCCTGGATATGTCGTATATTTAATATCCCAGTCCAGCAAAGAAAGTGATTTAGAGTGAAGAAGATTCCTTTTTTTTTTTTTTTGCAACCCACTTATAGACTTCTCCTATCCTCCAATATGGGTAAATAATAATAATAACAACAACAACAACAACAACAACAATAATATATAAAAAACAGTCAAGAACCACGATGAGTTTCTGTGTATTTCTTCTTTTTTCTCTCTCTTTCTCTCTTTCCTTTTTCTCTTTCTCTCTCTCTTTTTCCTTTTTTCTTTCTCTACGCAAAAAAAAAAAAAAAATTGTCAAGCCCCCAAACTGAAGGTTACGATCGGCCCGTCAGCAACCCACATGTAACCAAACTGTCGTGTCTCATGGCTTTTTGCCACTCCAGCTGTCAATCAAAGCCAGGGAATGTCAAGGTAGTGAATGAATGATGGTTGATGATGATGAAGAAGAGAGGAGGAATCTTTTTAACCCCGGTTTCTTCTTCCAGTAACTCCGCGCTTGGGTTTTGCCTTTTAGGATCGCTATAGGGTTTTTTTTTTAAGTACTGTGAAGGGGGGTGGGGGAAGATGCGAAGAAAAATTGAATAGTTTGCAAAGCCCGGACTTCCCCCTCTCTGCTCCTTTTTTTTTCCCCCGGTAGGTGTTTTGTCTCCCTCTCCCTCTCTCTGGGATGAGTGAGTGTCAGTAAGTGTTGGCAGGTTGGCTGCTGGCTGCCTTATAGAAGAGGCTCAGTTTTGCGGCGCTGATCGGCGGGAGAATGAAGTGACGGAACCCGGAAGTGGCGGTGGCCATAGCCAGTCCTGCAGCGCGGCGGCGGCGGCGGCGGGGAGCGGCGGCGGGCGCGGGCGCGGCGCGGGAGCGGCGGGCGCGGCGGGCGCGGCGGGAGCGGCGGGAGCGGCGGGAGCGGCGGCGGCGGGGCGCGGGCGCGGCGCGGGCGCGGGGCGCCGCAGCCGGCAGAGCGCCGCCGATGCGCAGCGCGCCGGCAGGGCGGCTGCAGCGCCGCGCGGGGGGAGCCGCGCAGCAGCCCCTGCCCCGAGCAGCCCGGCGCGTGTAGGAAGGAGAGAGCGTGCGAGAGGGAGGGAGGGAGGGAGCGGGCGGGCGGGAGGGAGGGAGCGAGGGAGGGAGGCAGGCAGGCAGGCAGGGGAGGAAGGACAGGGAGAGTGCGTGTGTGCGAGTGTGCGAGGGGGGAGAGGCAGGGAAAACTGCGGGGAGCGAGAAGAAAAGTGCGGTAGAAGCCCAGACCCGGGTTGGTTCGCGCTAGATTGTTTTAGCAGCAAAATACCTTCCGATTAATCGCGATGTTTAGCGCCTGATTTATGTACTGAATTATTTATTTAAATCTCCAGCTATCGCTGTTGCCGCGAATGGTATGCGAGTCCGAGGGCACCGAGAGCTACAGTGTGTGTGTGTGTGGGGGGGGGGGGGGTGGTGGTGGTGCAAAGTTGCTCTTCCCCGGGAAGGCAGCCTGCTCTAGCCAAGCGCCGTGTGCCCGCCAGCATGTTGTGTTGCGAGCGTGGTTTCTTTCCTGTGTACATTCATTGTGCTTTTTTAAAAATTATTTTTTCAGGGCACGAAGAGAACGCCTCATTCAAACCGTATTTGGCACCGCTCTTCATTAAGTGATCGCTGCTATCAAGCACGCTGTGGATGTCTTGGGGGGGAGGCGGGGGGAGAGGGGGGAAATCCCTTTTAGTTGTGCGATGAGGCTGCCGGTCTTTGAAAAGGGCTTCAAAACAAAGTCATGCTCAGCCTTTTGTAGGATAGATCCAGATGTTATGTAGATTTGTGTTTGCATGTTCATTTTGAGCGGACCCGTCGGTGTGCGAAGCGTTTGCGTGTGTATCGCTGTGTATCTGCGTCGCGCTGGCGGAGTGCGTGCTGCAGCATTAGCTCGGTAATGCCTTCTAATGGCAGCGCTAATTGCAGGAGGGGTATTTAGCAAATTAAGTGAGATGCTGCACCCCCACCCTGGAGCACCACATGAACTTTTCCAAACACACACACACACACACACACACACACACACACACACACACATGTTAATTTTGGTGTGTTTCTCTCGCCCAATCGCTTGGCTGGAGCTGGAGCATGCCTTACCTCAGAGCAGTCAATTACCAAAGCTACCCGGGATCATCAATCATGGGGGATGCTTGAAGTTTAGGGGAGGAGCGATGGTCAAACTATCGATTGCTGCAGTTTTGTCCTCCCCAACCCCCCACCCTCATTCACGCTCCCCTGCACATAAAATCTAAAACAGACTATCCCGTTAATAGTGGGATTTATCAATGATTATGTACTCAGTTGTGAATGTGCCTCATACATAGATGGCTTTTAAACGTACACCGCAGAAAAATGTCTTTGATTCAGTTAGGGTTTGTTTTGTTTTGTTTTGTTTTCATGATAATGGTGATGGTTTTAGGATTTTTTTTTTGGCGGCCGGGGGGTGGGGGTGGGGGGCCTTTAAGAAAATGACTCAAAGGGTAGTTATAGAAATTTGGCCTGATTTTAATAGGCGTAGGGAATGAGCTCCAGAGGTCAATAAACCCCTCCAAAATGATGAATGATTGAGTACCTGTGATGATGATAGTGATTACCGGAGCAATTAAACAGTTTGATTAAATGAGCCATCATAACAATGATGTCTGCGGGAAATCAGCCCTCACATATAAAGAAAGATAGTGTGGAGGGCTGACAAACGCCAGTGGGCATTCCTGCGTGTTCCGATAGCGCCGAGCCCTGCAGAGCAGCCTGTATTTACAAATATGTGGGCAATGTGGAGAAAAGTCACTCTCCCACTTTTAGCCAGAGTTGCACCCTGCTTAAAAACCGCCAGAAGCCGGAGAGCAAACCCGCTTTTTTTCCCTAGAGGATCTCCTCCAAGCTTAAAGCTAGTCCTAAGAGCAACCGAATTGCTGTGACTGACTTTCACGGGACTGTAAAGAAAGGTGAGTAAAAAAGCCCTTAGTATGTAGATCTGTTTCAAGCAGTGCTTAAGTCGATTCATTTCGCAAGGAAAAAGCCAGTCTTCTTGTGCAGTATTTTATACTCTGTCGTATAAATCGGTAGCGTAATTCAAGATATTCATGGTAATGAATGCTTGGCTAATCCTTTGGGTGCACGGAGACCTACAGAGCAGTAGGTTATGCAAATCCTTTCCTACTTTTACAGCTGTACTTTTCTAGCAGATTTTTTAAAGAGATCTAGTCATCGATGAATGCTATTTGTTTTTATTTATTTTTCTCCTCCCTTCTCCCCCAAAAGATTCCCAGTCCCTAAACTTCCGTGGAATCACTTGGTTGTGATATAGCCAATACAGCCAGCTTCGAGGGCATATTTTAAATATTTGTAGCTTCTAAACTTATTTTTTAACCGAGGCAGTGCAAACCCCGATCCCTGCCTCTTGAGATATACAAGTGTGTCTCCTTTCAAATAGCTTCGGTATCACTGAAGAAGAGGTCTTTCCTTCTAACGTGGCCGTGCAAAAGCAATCTAGTTACACTGAAGGCTTCATGTATTTGTTCAGATCTCAGGCAGGGAGCGATGTGGGAGAAGTTCATCAGTTTTCTTCACAAAAGGAAGTTTTTAAACGACTTGGCTCCCATAGAAGAAGGCGCTCCATTGTTTAGGACAAAATTTTAGACTTTATTTTTTTCTTAATTGTGTTTTTCACGGCAGTGCCTGTAGATCTCGGTTCTCTGGACTAAAGAATTGTTAGAAAGCCGCCTAAACCAAGGCTGCAAAAAACAGCCAAAGATTTTGAAGTGTTCAATGCTGCTCCTTTCACTTGTTTTTCTTGTTGTTTTTTTTTTAACTAATTAACCCCCTGCCTTGGCTAGCCCTGCTGTGCGTGTATGTAATCTGGGACGGGGACCAACTTTTAAAAATGATTTTAACTTGATAGAAAGTGAAATTTCATATGATAAGTGAGGGGCTTTTCATGTTCCTGTTGTGTCTTTTTTTCCGTGAAAAGAGCTGAAGCCTTTTCCTCTTCACTATCCCAGTGGATTAAAGCACACAGAGAACATGGTTTATAAAGCACTACAGTTTAGCCATTAAAGGGGAATCTCAATTTAGCGCCCTTAAGTGAAAGTACTCAGCTATTACAAAGATGCTGTTGGGAACTCAGAGGGAAATGGGGTACGTGGAGAGTGGAGGTTTCCAAGTTCTTATGTTATTTTTTTTAGCGTGATGATGTATTTCTTTTAAAACCCAGTAATTCAGGGAATTAAATTGGCTAATTTCGATTTCTCGTGCATCACTTCCACAGCAGAGGATGTTCCTCGGAAAAGTGTGGGAGAGCTGAGTCGGGTTTTTTTTTCTTTTCTTTTTTTTCTCTCTCTCTCCTTTTTTTTTTTTTTTTTTTTTTTTAAGATCAGCCGAAAAGTCCAAAGAGGAATGAGGTGTCCGGTATGGAAGTGCATCTCAGTCAACAGCCAGCTCCTTTTGCCGAGGCTGGAAATGGTTTTAACAGGCGGTAAAATTTCATCTTGTGGTGTCAAATTGGGGTCAGTTTGGGGTTAGCGCTCTCAGTGTCCGAGAAGGAGCTGTCCAGCTGTGTGGGGATTCATTAAGGGCAAAAGATCCGTTTCAAGAAAAACAATACAAAGACAATCAGAGGGCTAAAGATCCTCTCCAAATCGCATTTTACAAGTGCACCAGAACAAATATGGACGCTGAAACCTATTCCCTTCAAACTCCCAAATCGGCTTCCTAGCGCTTGGAGGGAGTGAGAGAGAAAATCCTCTAAAACTTAAGAGTCTGTTTTCAATCAGCCTTTCCGAAGTGTGGCATCTTAGTCCTTTGCTGGCTCTGAGACGTGCCTCGCTCGCTCGCTCGCTCGCTCTCTCTCTCTTTCCCCAGCCTTGCAAAAGCGGATGGCACAACAGGTAATATTTCAGATTTCAAGACTATATTCCATCGTGTATCTTAAACTACTGCTTTTTTGTGTGTGTAGTGCAAGATTTAATGCAAATAGGAAGGTTTCTGGGGGGAAACAAACTGTGCTTACACGAGATCCTCTTTGCCCCCCTCGGAAATTCTCTGCACTCCTGGTAGACAGTGCCCTGCTCTAATAGATAATTCGGGGTAGATTTACTTTACGGTTCCTAGCATTTGTGGAAAGCACCTATTGCTAATCTGGTTTATTAAATTCGCGTGATTTAAATCCTCTTAGCCTCCCTACATCTGTTAGAACAATTGACGCCTTGCTACAGGGGCAAATAACTTAAACCTTAATCTTGTTTGTAACTTTATTCAATGTTTGTTTGTTTGTGCGCTGAGTTGAAGTATTTTTGGATGATGCCATTGTATCCAGAAATGTAGAGTTTACGTTTGCAGGCAAATTTCATAACTGATGGGCTAAGGAGACTGTAAAATAGAATGAATTATTTTGAAATTTGAATTGGCATTTCATCTTCAACTGTAGTTCTAGGAAATGTATCAGATTTAAGGAAGAAAGCAATACATCTGTTAAAAGGTATCTGCAGGGTTACAATGTAACTATGACCTTGTGGCAAAATCCACAGAAAATTGTCTTTTCATTCTGTTCACAAGGCGAAGTGTGGGGTGCAAATAGTACATTTTCTCTTTTATAATCGGGATTATTCCACAGTTCAAATTTCTGTCTCCAAAATCGCGCTTTAAGGCTCTCTGCGTTGCCTGTAGGGCTCGTTGTTATAACTTGAGTCAGTTTTTCTTCGTCCCAGCCCAGCCTGGTTCCCCTCCGACTTCCCGCAGCTGCAGGAGTTTCGAGGTCCCATCTCGGATGCCCCTGTGAAATCATGCACGTTTTAGCTTCTGCACATCCCTGGATTCATTTAGCTCCTCATCCTCATCCCCCCTCCTGCAAATAATGTACTTCGCTTTTCAGCAATCTATTAGTTTTCGAAAATCTCCCCAGTCCGGAAAGTCAGTGGTGGCCCATCACGGTGAACTTTTCTTGACCTCGGCTGCGGTATGACCGCGATCTTTGGGAGCGGGATTAGGAGGAGGTTCATTTACTTACCTGTTAGCTTCCCTTTAACCCTCTTTCTTCCCCCCCTCCTTCCCTCCCTCCCCCTCTTTTTGGGCCGCCGCGGACCCAGAGGGGCCGGGGGCTGTGTCCGCTCCGCAGCCGCGCGGGCTGCGCCCGGCCCTCGAGGGCTGCCCCGTCCCCCGCGCCGCGCTCCCGCCGCGCGGGGCCGCGCAGGCGGCGGGGCCATCAGTAGCCCTCTAGCGCTATCTGGCGGGGCTCCAGCGCGCCCGCCGCGCCGCGCCGCGCAGCCCCGCCACGGCCCGGCTCGGGGCTCGGGGCTCGGAGCGCGGGGCGCGGGGCGCGGGGCGCGGAGGGCGGCTCTGGCCCTGGGGCGCGGAGGGCGGCTCTGGCCCTGGGGCGCTCCGGGCGCGTGCGCCCCGTCCGGGCCGCGGCCGCTCCGCGGGGCCCGGGCCGCGGTGGCGAGGGGGCCCGGCGGGCCCCTCTCGGTCCCCGGCTCGCGGGTCTCGCTCGCCGCGCAGGCGGTGCGCACGAAGCGCCGACATGCAGCGGGCGCTGAGCTTTTTTACGTCGAGGATGGTAAAAGCGAAGCCCATCGGCATCCAGCGGGCGTATTTCCATCAAAAGCAGAAAGAAAAAAATACCTGTCAGGGTTTTGCCGTAACGCCGTGCAGGCTGTTTCTATCGGGGTAGTTAAAAATCGAGTTTGCATTTGTTGGAAGAAGCTTGAAGCCTTAAAAAAAAAAATCCATCTTTGCAACGTGACACCGTAACAATAAGGTTAGTTGGGGCAACCTAAACCTCTTTAGTGCAACATCAGAGCATCCGAGAAGCCTCCAAACGTCGCTCAGCGCTTTCCCTGCTCCCTCACTCAAAATATGCACTTTTGTTCTCCCGCCTTCTATAAAACTCCAGAAGAGGAGTGCCTTCATTTTTGCGCTGGAGTTCTCGGTCCGGAGAGAACAATATCCTCCTGTTTCTTTTGAAATGATACGGGGACACTCATGCACACACGCGATCGCTCGAAGCACGGATCTCCCTTTTTTGGAAAGCGCTGCCCGGCCCGTTGTTTGAAGTGAGACCCAGCGCTCAGCCCAAAGGGAAGAGAAAAGAAAAGAAAAATCTTGGGAACCCGGTTTGGTAGTGCGTAGAGAAAGAGCTGACAAAATAATACAGCGTATTTCCTAGAAATACGCGGTGAGTGCCCGCGGTGTGTTCCCAAAAGAGAGTTTTCTTTCTAAAAGATCCTGATAGCCTTTGTACGGCTTTCTTTTGATCCCACAAAGAGAGCGCAATATACATATACGTGTTTGCTCTCCATATAAGAAATGCAGGGGACCGTACGATAGAATATACGGCCGGTTAGTCCTCATAATGCTTAGTTTTGCTGTAATTAATAGAAAACAGTTATTAGGTCTTCATTGGCAATAGCGTAAATAATTGCAGCAGATTTTTACTTAAAATTGACCGGTCACAGAGTGATAGATCGATTCGAGGTATAAAAATGATGTATCAAAACATCAATGTCGATTATTTGAAATATTGTAGTCGAATCTTTTTATTGCTTCATCGGTTAAGTGTCTGAAAGTGCTGTGTTCCAACATATATTTATGTTGTCAATACTGTCAAAACTGTCAGTTTTATTACAGCGGATTTGTAATACATTTCGGATTTGCTCATTTGCATAAAATGCCCACCCCAGATACCCCTCCTTTTCCCCATCTCTGGAAATCTGTGTCAATTTAATCAAAGAATTCAGGACTCTTAGCTGAAGCAAAAGAGTAGAGACATTGATCTATTAAGTCCGCTTTAAACGTCCCTTTGGAAAGCTTGGGCTATTTCTAACTTGCCATAGGAGGGAATCTCCCTCCTGCCCCCCTCGTCCTTGTTTCCCCAGTAGGATTTAAACACTTTGCTACCATACCATCACACCTAGATTAAACCTCCAGGAGCACTGGGGAGCTATACGGAAAGACACGGATGAGCCAAAGCACACCTGTGAATGCCGAAACCCTCCCAAAGAGCGCAACAGGCCCCCGAACTGCACCCATGCACCACCTACGTCTGGGTACTGGCAGAAAAAAAGGATACAAAAGGAGCAATGAATATCTGTACTCCTTTCTTAACGGCTTGGAGCTCAAATGAAAAACGCAAGTGGGAAGCAGTACTGGCTGTTTTATTCCCCCAGCCCTCATTTTAAGAGGGGCTGATCCGGTCTGATCATTCATAAACGCTGATTTTTTTATTAGCATGGTCTCGGACACCTCTCTCTAATTTTCTCCGAGAGCCCAGTTGGGGGCGGGGTAGAAAAACTCAAGAATAAATAAATCCATTTACACGCTACACTCTCTTCGACCGCGCAAACAGCGAAATTAGTCAAGTAACTTTACTCTCCACTTCATCCCCCCTCCCCGGGGTGGGGGGAAGCTTGTTTAAAAGCGTTGCTGAGATGGACCTGAGTATTGCTGTTGTTGTTGTTTGTCTGTGTGTCTGTGTGTGTGTGTGTGTGTGTGTGTGTGTGTGTGTGTGTGTTTTAGGGATCTATTTATTTAAATAGATACTAAAGAGAGCTCTGAGTTCACGGGGAAGAAGGAAAGGTTGGTTTTGGGAACGGCAGCGCGCCTGGCAGGTATTTTAATGACCTTCCTTTGAACGCCTTTTATTTCTCTGCTTATTTTCATCTGGAATATTTTCCCCAGACCAGCTATGATTTCTGTTGTAGTTCTTGTGTGTTTGTGATCACTTCTGAGGTAAATTGAGAAGTAAGCTGCGCAAAAGGAGGAAATCGCCCCTGGGGTGCTTTGTTTACTTTGGTTTGTAAAATCTTGGTAGGAGATGGTTTCCTCAGTGTGTGGCAAGTGTTTCTTCAAGAAATTCATCAGCCCTTCTACAATTACTTCGAGCTCTGAGGGAAGAGAGCTGCCATCACTTTCTCACATCTCAAGGTGTTGCATGGAGGAGAGAAGAAAAGGCTGGAGCATTTAATTATAATGGGAGTGGGGGGAACGGAGGCTGAAGAAAGCCCTCCCAAGGCTGTACCTGGAAAAGAAAACCTGCTAGGGTATATTTGGGAGACGTGTGTGCCATTTAGAGATGGGTAAAAGCACCCCATCTTCCGCAATAATTAGTCTGAACAATAAACATAATTGGAATAAAATCAGTTGGAAATTCCTGCGTTTTTAATTACGTTTCATTTTGTGGTAAGCCGTAAAATTATGAATGCCTCTCAATTAAACACTATCCACTTGTAAAGCATTTAACAACAATTATTCCTTAATCAGTTGGAATGTTAGCCACAAATGATGCTGTTAAACATCAAAGGGACGCCTCAGACGTTACCTTTTAGTCGTAAGTAAGAGGATTAATTTCTATAATTAGAGGGGATAAATATGTGCATAAATACATCTAATTTTTTCACCCGTTCTCATCCTACCCGGGAGAGGCGAGGATCTCTGGCCCTGCCCGCACCTCTGGTTCTCCCCCGGCTTCGAGGAGGGACCGCCGCGGGCAGAGGGGTGAGCGCACCCCCCAGGGAGGCCCGATCCCGCGCGGAGCTCCGCGCCTCTCCGCGGGGCCTGGGACCCCCTCCCGCGGCCACGCCGGCGCTCAGGAGCGGCCCCCCCATGGCCACAGGACTCCAGGGTAATTTGCAGCCCTCTTTGGGTTTTATTTACTCTTTTTTTTTAATGGCACCTGGGGTCTACCTGGTGTCTTTATTCCCTCGGGGACAATTTACTGCCCCCAAATGAAGCTCAAGATTTGAGCTGAATGTCGCAAATAAAATTAGCATGACCTTGATTATACTCTGTATGAATATCTCATTTACCTAATGACTTTATGTCACGTACGCAGAGGGTCAATTTCCTTTTAACCTTTCCCATTGCTGCAGTAAGCATTCTTTTATAATCAATGGCTGTTTGAATAATCAATTCACGTTTTATGATCCCTGACAAACTCAATATACGTGTGCCTTGTTTCAGCAAAGCAGCCGGCCCCTCTCCGCGGCGCCTTCGCGTCCGGAGAGTTTGCGGCGGGGCTGCCCGGCTCCCCGGGGAGCCGCCCCGGGCCGCGCACGGCAGCCGCGGCGCGGCGCGCGGGGCTGCGCGGGGCGCTGCGGGGCTGCGCGCCGCCGCCGGCTGCCCACGCGGCCCCGCCGCGACGCCGCGCCTGCCCGCCCGGGCGCACCCGCGCACGCTGCGCGCACCTGGGGCTCGCACGGGCGTGCGGCCGCCCCTGGAACCGCACCAGCTCTGGACTGGCAGTTTCGCATGTTTTTCCAGCCGTTCGGACTACAGCGTGTGTCTCTTCCTCCCCGCCCCCGGCTCCCTCCTGGCAGTGTGCACGGTAAACCCGGGCCCCCGGGCCCCTCTCCCCTGCCTGCCTCTGCGGGGGCGCGAAGTTCTCCCCGCGCCGGGGCCGAGGGCGGGCTGCTGCCCGGCTGCGCGGCCGCCGCGGCGACTTCTGAGGGAAGCGCGGTGTCCTCGGCGACGTCGGCACATGGGAAACCTCGCATCGATCTGCGCGTTAGATTAACTGTCCCGCTGACGTTCACGACTCCCTCACTGCCACCAGGCCCTTTTATTGCCTCTCGCAGCCGTCTCCAAACTGGGAGCGGGGAAACTTGCCCCAAAGCCTTGCCCCCAACCCAACTCCAGCGAGGAAGTGCGTGCATGAGTGGAGGGGGGGTTAGGGCAAGCTGAACTTTGCAAATGTTTTTTCTGTAAGTAGCTCACATTTGCTGTGATCTATGGTGTGAGTCAGGAACTGAGACTTATTGCAACCCTGTTCCCTCTATTGGATAATTAATGCTGATTCATAGCTGTTTCTACCTACGAATGAGTGTTTCGTTTTTCTCTGCAGGGTCCATGGTTCTTTGGTATGTTGTTATTCCCCGAAAGGTAATTGCACTTGATATTCTCTCGGGGAAGGCTCATTAGCCAAGGGCAGGGTGGCGTTGCCAATCGCAGACTCTTTCAACAATTCAATGCAAACATTTGCCCGAGAGGTTTAGTACAGTACTCCCAGCTCCCCAAACAGCCCTTGGATACAGCATTTCCCCGAGAAGCTTGAAGTCCAGAAAAGAAATATATATATATACACACACACACACACATCCATTTTTTTTCTACCCAACCAGGAAACATTTCAGTTTAAGGGTTTTTAGTTTACTAAACTCACTGCAAGTGATCAAAGCTACACAAGATTAGGCATGTTATACGGGACTCCAGGCTTTCCCCCTCCCCGTCTATGAACAAAAGACACTTAGTACACAACTGTGGATGAGACAGCAGAAAAGACGCCACATTTCAAATTCCTCTGTATGTGCTCTTTTACACTTTCTTAACATTTACAAAATGCATGTCGAAAACACTTCTCGAACTGCCCACCATTACAGACCGACACTTGACTTCTTTCTCACACATGCCTGCTGTCGTCTCTTTGTCTCCTTTCATCTCTCCTGCTAAATTAATTACCTTACAAACACAAGGCAATGAAACACAGACATAAGGTAAGTTAGGGAATATGTATTAATTAATGCACATTATTTTATGAAGATGAACCCTCCACAATTGCTCTAATTTTATTTTTTCCTCTAATCTTTTTTCCTCTCTTGTTCATCGTTTCAAAAATCCGATGTTTCCATTTGAATTTTGGCAGGCTGAGCAGGATGATTCACAATAACACTGCAGAGGATGGGAGAGACCCACAGGAGAAAATGGTCCCCAAGGGTTGGACGAAGAGGAAGCAGAGGGGCGACATGCAGGCTCAACAAGTTCTAGGATGTCACTGTGTTCTCCATGTTAGACTAAAAGTATCTAGGTATTTCTATTCATTGTGAGTTAAATGGTATATTCTCCCTGGCGGCAGTGTTAAAGGGCTGAGACTGCTCTTAATTCCAAACAGCAAATTCTATGTCTAAAGTGTTTGTCTAACCATCTTATTGCATTAACACACTTCCACTCACCAAGTTTGTTCCCAACACAGTTAGCCAGTAAACGCAAAGGGCAAAACTCATCTGTGCTGTATCACCACTGTCTTTAATGCTATTACACTGGAAAGGAAATTGACTTACAGCATGTGCCTACACAGAAAAAACAGGTCCAGAAGAAGAGACACTGAGATATTACCATTTCTGACCCTCTCTCATGAGAAGGCCTGCCAGTCAGTCTATAGGCTTCACCTACTGGGGAACAAATTGTCAAAGGAAATTGTGTGCAAAGCTGGGAGTCTCTGCAGTCAACTCGTTTTCTATGTTGATAGTCTTCAGTATTCTCAGTCCCAAATGTGTGCCAAAGTCCCACTGATTCAAAGAGATGTTTGTCAGGATGAGGAGCATGGGACAAGGTTCCTTCCAGATATCTCTGCAGGATGCTGAGTCTCCCTGTGCAGAGTACTGAGTCAGTTCCTACTAGTGGCAAGTGTGGAAACTCGCCATCCTTGCAGGAAGCCTCAGCTCCAGAAGAGATCGGTTCCTTAACTCATACTTTGATGATTCACAACTATGGCTTTTGTTTGACATTTTTTGAGCATTTCTCATGTTGCAATTGTACTTTATGCTTTTTCAAAGTGTTTTCCAGATCTATAGAGATGAACAGGCTTTTCTATGATGAAACACAATCTTGCAATAATGTACTAGTGTATTTTGTCTAAAAAGTACATGGTAAATTTAAAAATCTCCTCTTACTACTTCATATGTGATTAAAAACCATCCCTAATAGTTCTATTGATCAGAGAGTGCTAACAGAATCTTCTCTTTGAAGTAGATAAATATAAGCATTGAAAAAAAAATAGAAGTGTTTGTCCTGTACTCTTACCTTGAGGCCATATTATACATATACAATAAGACATGTCTAGGCATGTGTCATACTGGATAATACTATTTCTTGGGTGTTTGAGGGACACAGCTTTACCTTGGACTTCACAACAGCTGAGACACGCCATTTAACACCAGGATCTTGGCATTACTGAACAAAAACTACAAAGCTGTTTATACTTACTAACCTATATATGAGCGTTTTTTTTAATTGCTTCATCTTAAATACCCAAGTCATTTTATTCCCATTATTCATGTGCAAAGTTAAAAAGAAACATTTGAAATATTTTTCTCTTTTATAGAAGAGCTGATAAAAACTATTAACCTGAAATGAACTCTTGCATGAATGCAGATCTATTTTCTGGGCTCAGATCTCTTATTCCCAGTTGGGAACCCGACATTAGATCAGGGCACTACAATCAATCCTTAGTGGGAAAGTGTTCTTTACTTGGAAATATTCACCAAGAGCAGCATAGGCAAACAGCTTTCAGTTTAAGTCATTCACAGTATGTTCATTTGGGCTTTTCATTTCATCATTCTTGATGTGTCACTAGTCACCTATCACACTATCTCTATTCCCTGATAGGTTGGTTGATATTATTCAAACAAGAGACTAAATGGATAATAAAAGTGCATAACAAATATTTCTATGTACTGTTTTCGTTTTTTACAGTTACTCATACCAAGCCTGATTCTGCTTCCATTTCATTTAATAAGAGCAGGGTTTGGTCCACAAGGAAAATCTATTCACCTAATACTTGTTCAAAACAAAATCCTGTTTGCTTTAATGTTCACTTATATGGTCAGAAACATGAGCAAAACAAAAGCCATCTGAAACCCGGATGGCTGCTCTGTAAATAGAGTTTGCAGTACGAACCCGGCAACATAAACGATTTTGCCACTGTGGGTTCATTTCAGCTTCTAAACACTATTGAGGATAATCAATCGCCTTTCTTCCCCTCCCCCTGCTTAACTTCAGATCACTTCCTCTTACAAACGGCTTTTGGTATTGAAGCAAGATTGTATTGTGTGATGCAAAAGCAAATTTCTTTGTTCTGTTGTTTCCAGACTTCATCCATTAAAGAAGGTCCTGTCTGCAGCCAATATGTTCACGGTAACTGTTTGTTCCAGAAATAAACATCTAGCAAGAATTTTAGTATTTGAGAGAGGCATTGCTTTGATTATATAATCCACCATAAATGGGAAAACAGCTATAAAGATCTTGGTCCTGCTTTCCTTGGGCACCTAATTTTTCATCTGACATTTTTTACATCACTGAGTGTGCAAAGAGTGGAATTTTGGACCTGCTGTGCTGCAAGTATTATACTTCTAGATGGATTGTTTCCTGGGAAAGGCTTCATTTTTATATCAATATTCTTCAAGTTGAGGAGCTATTTTATTGGATTGCATAGCTACAAAATACAAGCCAAATGAAGTACTTCTAAAATTTGATAATAAAGTACTGTTATCAGTGAATACTAGTAAGTCAGAGTAACAAATTAGATCTGAAGATGTGAACTCTCCTAAAGTATGAAAATATCAGAATGAAAGGGTTTAGTCTTGCTATTTCATTCTGAACAAAATACTAAATAAAAATATTGCCTTTCCAAGGAAACATATTTGCTAAATGATGTTGATGTGAAACCAGAGGCAGAGAGAAGAGAGTCAGAAAGAGTCTGTGCACCTCATTCTCTTCTCTTGACTAAATCAGGACAAATTCCATTGAAGTTAATGGAGTTACAGTGACATAAAACTCCAGCGAGGTGAGAATTGGACCACTTGAGTTTAAATAGATGCTACTACTTTAAAAACAGAGTTTACTTCACTAAATAATCTGCAAATAAACACAAAACAAAGGGCAAATGTAGAGACATATTACAAGTAAGCATGCATGCAAAAAAGGTAAGTGCAAATTAGATTTGAATATTCATGAGTCACAAATCATTGACAGTTTGAAATAATGCAAAACAGCTTTATAAATGAGGTTAAGGCTAGGGACATCAAAGAAAGGCATTGCTAAATCAATAGCAATTTGATTGTGCATATACTTGTAAATTGTGGTTACAGTTTTTGTGACATGGGAGAAAAATACCGTACATGTAGTGAAGAAGGGACACATAAATATTCTTTTTGAATGCGTCATATTTCTGCAATTCAGCATGTACTTGGAGACTTGCCATGTATAAAGTGACCAGACATCATTTTTTAATTTTTTTTTCTGAAGAGAGTTACAGTTTCCTTTGCCTATTTTCTCTCATATGGTTTTGCTTAGTATGCAAAAAAAATCAGTTTATAATAATACCTGAAAAGCAACATAGTAAACAAAACAAAATAAAATAAAACAATTACTTACTTCACATGACTTCAGTAGAAGGATCACCTGCTAATTAAAGTGCTGTCATAAAATCATAGCCAGTGGAGGTTATGTGCTTGTTTCAGGCAATTTGGTTCTCAGAAGTGGGAGTCCACTCTGAGTGCAAGTCTCAGAGCAAATTTCTGGAGTACAGGGTTTTAAAAGGATGATAGCTTGAAAGATGGCCAACCCAACCACTGAAATCAGGACTTTCTCATTGCATCTGGCTTTAAGCATCAATAAAGAATCGGATCTCCTATCTCATTGTAAGCTCCATGGATATTTGAAAGGGAATAGTTTAAAATGTTGATGAGTACATAGAACCAAAAGGCAAAACTGTAAAAAGTAAGATACTCATTTAAAATTACTCCAGAGTGTTTGTTTTCCTACATATTTGTATTTTGATTAGTTAACTCACACACTGATATATTAACTGGTTCCCTTTCTTCAATGTCCTTTGCCTCCAGTGTGATCTCTTCACTCTCTGACATGACAGATGAAGCTTCAGTGGGTCAAGTGAAGCTAAATATATATATTTAGCAATACTGATAGCAAAACCAAGCAGGAACATCAATTTGGGAATGGTCTAGGGTACTCTGATTCTTTAAGAAGCAGAAGCACATGACTTCTTGCAGTGCTGTGTATAAAAGCATCCACTCACATGAATGAAGCTGGCAATTAACTCATGTCAAAACATTGTAGAAGGAGAAACCCAGATGTCGAAAAACTTTGGGAAGGGATAACCTCATGTCCTTCTCAATCCCCTAGATGAGCTTGTCAGAAGCTGACGTGTCTCTCATGCCATCTCAATATCAAAAGATACCTGTATGTGCCATGTTTAAATTCAGAGTGGTTTCTGCAATAAGTCCTTTAAATCTGTGTATTCCTCAGCACGAATAAACAGTAGATAAGTTAAAAAGAGCCACTTAGGAAGTAAAAGGCCAGATTACCATTTTAGGGACATTCCTTCTGACCTTCTCTGGAGAGAGAAGTGAATCTCTCTTCAGAGTGAGCAAAAGCAAGTGTTATCTAGCAGGTATAACAGAGAGCTTGAAATCAACAGTTTTAGATTTCCTTCTGGCTCTTTCAGTGACTGGCCAAGTTTATCAGAGATGAATTATAAGCCTCTGTATCTATAAAATGAAGCTCATAACACATAGCTTTGAGATTCCATGAAATAGAATTCAGAAGACAACCTGAGAGCATCTGATGAAGAGGTACCAGTGTATGCCCAGCATTATTAACTTTATAATTCCTGCTCAGGAGTGTCTCTAGGCTCAAGTCTCTGCCATATCTCTAGGTTACATAATCCTGCAGTTTTCGTTTGCCTGTTCATAACCTCTTGCACTGTCAGTAAAGCACACCATCTCCATTACTTGAAATGAGAAAGTTACTGTCTCTTTACATTAGAAATTGCTGTCAAACATGCAATTGTTTGCCTAAAAGTAAAGAAAATAAATACCAAATCTTTTTTACGCTTTTTAGACTTACTTTGCACCCATCACCATGGTATCTGAATGCTGCTCAAAAGAAATGTGTTTCTCCTTCTGGATGTGCTCAACTCAGACTAGCTGTTGCATTACATGTGAAAATAGGTCACTGGTGTTACAGGCCAACCTCCAGTTCGGCAGAAGAATACCAAGAGCCTTCTTTTTATTTGACTGGGGAAAAAAATTGTGAATCTTTCCCTAGCCTTTCTATTTTGCATCAGACCACAGTTTAAAAGATTGGAGCATGAATCTCTAGAGTCCCCAGAAATCTGGTGAGTTTTATTAGGGTTTTTTTTTTCCTACCTTCTCCCCAGGTTTCTTTTTCTTATCTGTTCTTTCTGGAATTTTCCATATGTCTCCAACAAACTGTCCCCCTGGCCATTTGTAAGCCCTTCTTTGTAACCTGCTGACACTGACTTTTGGCCTGTGACTGGGGATATAAACTCATACAACGTTACATGCAAGCTGAAGCAGGCAATGAGGTGTAGCTCATATGAGACTACCTGAACGCCACATCTCTGCTGTGGATCACCAGAACAAATAAGGAAAGACCTGGCTCTCTGTACATGATCTAGATTCCCACCAAGGATGCTCCTTCCCAGGTTCAAGAGGGTAAACTTCTTCGTGAGGAGTATTCTGTGTACACACTTTTTTCTGCGTCATTACCTATGCTTGCCAGCGTCACCCTTCCTTTCCTCCCCTTGTGCCAGACAACGGGCAGCAGGTAGCTCATACCAGGACCATAACTGCAGCAACTGGCTTTTGAGCTTCACATGCAGTGTTTTACCTTTGGCTGCATTTTGGGGAAAAATATATTTCTGTTCTACTTCTAGTCTCTTTCTCCTTCTAATCCCACTCTACACCAGGTTTCTTTAGGGAGGAGGCACAAAGGCTTAAAGGTCTCCATGCTTCTCCCAGGGCAGTTTCCACAGACTCTCTCCTGAGTGGGAATTGGTCTATTCAGATCTGAACGATTCAAGCCCCTTGTGGGAGAGGGGAAGGCTTTAACAGAGGAGCTCATGTCCATATCTTCGACCTGGGTAGACATTCTTCCTGAAAACTCTCAAAGGTTGCTTTTGTGTGTTGTTTCCTGGGTGAGGGAGAAAGAGCAATGAGCCAGGCATAAGATGAGAAGACAGCATAGCTACTTCCCCACCTCTCCACTCCTCCCTCTTCAGTGAATCTGTGGTTGCTCTGGGAAGCCCTGTCTCCCAGTAGTTGTGCTGGGATTTTTCCATGGGACTTTCATCAGAATCCAGGAAGAAAAAAGGAGAAGGTAAGTTCTAAGACCAAAACTGGATCTCCACGTCATCTCATCCATACAACAGAGTGTGGAAGGGAAATGAATACAGCTGTCTCAACAATTTTGTACCTAGTGAAAGGAAGCATTGCTAAGGTGAGCAAAGAAGGCGGGATAGCTCCAGGCAGGAGCCATCAAGCACTATGATCAGTCAGCAAGAGAACCACTAGCACCTAACTCCCCTAATGTAAAGTCCTAGCTGAAGTGTCAGGTGGAGAAAAGTAAAATGGTGCGAGCTGTAAATCGCAAACCTTTAAGGCTGATTCACCAGGAGCACCCGCTTTGAGATGATGGCAGCACAGTGTATTCCTGAGGCACTGAGGGCCTGAAAGTGAGGTTTTTGCACAAACGTGCGTGTGTCCATAGCGATGCCACTGAAAACAGTGTTGTTACGCTATTGCTATAGTGGACTAAATAATAGAAGAAAAGTGAGTAGAAATCAGATCTTAGAGCATGACCTCATTTTGTAATCACCCATATCACAGAACAGCTTGCCTTAAATACACAATTTACCTACAAGTTCTCCTTTGTTAATATAAGCATATAGCCCTGCTTTTCGGAGATACACATCGTATCATTTTTTACTACTAAATTTCATCCAAAATGTTAAAGCTTTTGAAGTAAAAAATAATTATACAAAACATTTTCTCTTTAGAGTGAATCTGGTAATTGCCAAATCGTAGTTGTCAATACAATGATTAGATCATGTGTGACCCAGACTTCACATGTGCCAACAAGTAAATTTTTCTCCTTCTGTTATTTCAAATTACAGAAGATAAAGACATAATCCTCACTGGACCAATTGGAAACAAAAATGTTTTACCTTTTGTTATTTTAATGCCATCTGTTAAAATAAACTAAATGCCAAACTTACTACATATACAGGGCACCAAAATTGCTTTTTGATTTGGCTTGTGTATTTCAAGCAACGCAATGCATTTCTATATACTCTGACTTCTTTACATGAATTATTATGTACTGCAAGTGACATCTACTGGAGAAAGCAGAGGTAAATACCTACTCTGCAAACTTTTGTGCTATTAAAACGGCCTCCCCTCCAGGAAATACAGCTATTATTTAATAGAAACCTTGCATTCGTGCCCCTCAAAATGCAGTTACCTGAGTACTTTAAGGATGGTTAAAGCAATACTGTAAGACTGTCTTTTTCACACTACAGAAGACTCTTTTGATTTATAGTTAAGCTGTAATACCACAATTTTTCTAGATTTACAATAAAAGACATTTTGAAAGTAACAACTGTTTGATCATAGTGTGTAGTCATGCTTGGTGCTATAAAATTACTCAGGACATATCATAAAATATTCCCCAAAAGAAAATGTGGCTAAAGTTTCAAGTTTCAAGCTTACATGTTAACAGATGTTATACTTTAACAGAAATTTGCTCGAAGGCCCAGTGCAGAACAATACCATTGTCAATGCACTTTACATAGAAAGTCTGACAGCATGTGCATTTTTAACACTATCTACTGGTTGAAGCTATTTGTTGGGACACATATTCATAAATATCAGCATTGCGTTAAAACACTTGCAATCTGTACTTGTCAAATGTTGCATGAGTTTGGTGCATAAGAGCAGCATGTTTCAAGAAATTTTATTCTTTCAGTGAAATATAATAAAAATACCAGAAACACTGGGAGCAATGCAGAAGGCTGGGTACTCAAAGGCTCATTGCCACTCAGAGCTCCTGGGAGCGCCACTACATCTTAATGTAGTTTCTTAAGTTCTTGCTTAAAAGCCAGTTCAAGTCCTTGGATAGATGAAGCATCAAACAAATCAAGCTGTTCTTACTTGAATCCAACAGAATGAAGTCTATGCAACAGTTCCAGTTACTTTTGCAATTGGGTTAGCAAATTACTTCTAATATCACTGACAATTTGGGAAAAATTTCCATAGTGTAGACCAAACCCTAGGGTTTCAATGTGTATTTGCCTCCAAGCATGGGAAAGTTTTTGAGACAGAGAGATCAGTTTAGAAAGCAAATCAATAGCTAGTGGCCATTTAAGGATTTGTTTATCTAATGCTGATTTTAATTTAGTTGTAATTTCCTCCGTCAAATGTATATTCCTGTTATTTTATAAGGAAAATTTCATTCAGAAGATTAGGCTCTAACACAGTGAAAAGGGATATCCTTTACTGCAGCAGTCAAAAGAAGACATCTTTGTCTGTTTGGAACAAGTGCAGGAGGAGAGATACCAATAATGTATTAAATGAGATTAAGTGGATAATCTGTATGTAATATGTCCAGGCCTCGCTGTCCCCTCTAGCAGAAAAAACCCTAGGGAAGAGGCTAAGAGGAAGATACTTCCCGAAGGATTTCCACATAGCAATGCCTCCTGAATTGTTACAGCACAGGCGAGTCTCACGCTTTTTCTGCTCTGCTGCAGAATGAGTTGTGGCAACAACTCGCAGACCTGCTGGATTCCAGAGTCCAAAACCATCTGTGTGGAGATCCTACATGCTCACCTTCGCAGAGGCTCTTGGCACTTTACTCCATCCTTTGGCTGTGCTGCTGCATCTGTATTCATTTCTGAAGCTTCCCTAGCCAGTGGCTAACTTCTGGGATTCTCATTTTCCACAATAACTATCATGGATGAAAGAAAGATATGTTTCTCCTTGCCCTAGTGTCACATTTTCTCTCTGCCTGTTTGCTTCCTTCCTTACCTTTCTCTTTAGGAGCCTTTGGATTTCCAGAATGCCTACATGGAGTCTTGAGAAAGAGGAATGAGGAAAAAAAGTGATTCATAGGAAGAAGAATCATGATCCAAGTATGTAGTCTTTTCCATCTTTAGTCATGGAAGTATAGCAACGGTTTCTATTAATAGCCTTTAGATTTTGGATACAGAACTGGGGAGATTATGACAATACCCAAAATAATGTTGATTTTTAAGGATGAATATTGCCTGTTAGAACTGGCATTCTATTCTCTGGACAGGTAATATGTAAAACTGCCAGGTTGTGGCTTCAGCCAACGAAACTGTACCTCAAGTTTTGGATTAGGATTGTAATTTGTAGTTTGCAATGTCCTGTCTTGTCTTACTCCTGGTTAGTGGAAACTGCCAGAAATTCATTCCTGTTGGTTGTATGATTTGGAATTTGTCCTTCAGAGCATAGACTGAGCTCTTCAAAGAGGTTTCAATTTCTGACCTCAGCAAAGCTTTTCAAAAGTCAAAATTAAGTTTCACTATGATCTTCTAAGCAGTGCTTGCCAAATGCCTTACAAATGTCTAAAATAGACATCCATTTTTAGAATTTGAAAGGGGCACACATTCTAAAAAAACAGCCCTACACAATAATCTATCTTTTTGCTGTAATAAGGCTTCAATCATTTTTGTTCAGCAATTTCTTTTTCCTTATTTTCTCTAACAATGGCTAAATATAGCAGTTGCAGAAGTGAGAATGTAAATTGCCCATCAGAGAATTGGTTTTGATCAGACTTTGCTTTTGCATTTTGAAGCATTTATATTAGTGTAAGTGAAGTGTAAAGTGGTCAAAAAAAAAGGTAAGTATGCAATAAGAGGTGAAGTAGTACTACCTATCCAGTTTTGGCATTAAGCAGCTATACAGAATGATTGTAACACACATACTAACCATCTGAAGGGAGAATGTGTCAAGAAAAGCAGCTAACTGGAAGACGAATGATAAAAACACCTCCATGATGATGACAGCAAAAAATAATTCTTACAGGTGAACAGAAATATTCTGTATGTCCCCTCACACATATCGTTTGACAACAGATAACAGACCAAAGCCTCCTGACTACTACATTTTATCGTAAGGGACTGTATGGCATTTGATTAAGTGTGTCTTGACTTCTGGTGTGAGGAACATGAGTGCTATTTCCTGTGGTTTTCCATGAGACATGTGGGAGCAAGATTACAACTTTCATAAGCTGCCAACCTGATTTTGTAGAGTCTTGAAAAACATGTCCTCTGGGGAGTGTCCACAGCCAAGCTGGTGTTCTGGATTGCTCTTTGCTTTCTGACCTTTAGATTAGCAGAGCTATGTTACAAGGTATTTGTAAGAGTATATGTGTCCATCCATCTGCCTAGTGTCTCTGCGTCTAAGGTGGCTGCTGTGCATCATTTACTCTACCTGAGGGGTACAGTATCTTTTCTCTCTGATGTGGTCTTCATTTCAAAAGGTTTAAGATAAGAGAATCCTAATTGTGATGTGGAAGATTAAGAAGATTCCTATCTAGACAGAGCACAGCTATTTAGAAATCCCCCTTAAAATCCACTTGGATAATCCAACAATAACAGAAACTGGTTGATGAGATACAACAGCAGGAGAAGCTGCATTTCCATATAACATCTACATCTGCAGTTTACCTCAGCTTTGTCTTCTTCCCTTGATGAGATTAATTTGTCCAAAGATTATAAACTGGTTTCCAGTTAGCTTTAACCTTCCAAGATGTGGCATTTGAGTAGGTATCCAGAGTTCATCTGCTTACCAGAAGCTTTTTAGAGAAAGTCCTGAAGCTCTTTATTCTGTAACTTTGGACTGAAAATTTCCCTAGAACATGCTTTCTCTTGAATCTTCTGACATTTCCATTTTTTAGTTCCAGCCAAAAGTAGCGTAAACACAGCCTTTCTCATGATGTTTAGCACTCTCATACTCCTAAAAGAGAGAGCATATTCTGTGATTAAAAAGAGATGCAACCTTATCTTTAAATATGTCATTTTATCTTTCAATGGCTTCAGAGACACACTGAGTAGGAGGCTGAGACAGAATAGGATCCTGATGGATCCAACACAAAAGTGATCAAACGAGTAAACAGAGCTTCTAAATACTCATGCAGGGAAACTCGTCAGTCTTTGCTCCAGAGAAGTGTCAGTATCTCGTAATGTACAATGTCTAAAGAGCCTATAGCAAACAGGTGACCATTATAAGTTGCCAGGGTAGATACACTTTTAACATTACAACTATTTCCTATCATAAGAAAAATAAAGTGTATTAAGATGAAAAGCAGTTTACAAATAACATTTCCATATGCTTTAATGTAGTTGTATAAATAACCACATATAAAAAAATGCAGATTCTTTTACATGTATCATTTCTTAATCAGTTTTCGAGAACAAATACAATAAACATTTTTCTGAGATACGTGTGTCTGGCATACTGTAAAATCAATTGTACTCCTGAATCTCTCCTCTTATGTTACTTATTATTACTGGATGTTATTAATGAAGCAGGATGGAACTTGCTTACATACAAGGACCTGAGGTTCCAGTATGTAAGCAAGGTTGCTTACAAATTACATCATGCTTTTTGCAAGATGGTATCACCAGAGACTCAGAAATTCCAGATGTAATTTAAAAGTAATTAGAATATCCATTTCATCAGTAACAACAAACCTACTTCACTTTCAGAGTTCTAACATGACAAAAACAGGTACTTATCAAAGTTTCTTCATGCTGCAAGGAGGCCTGCTGTTGCTAGAAGCCCCATATTATTTTGCATGTAGAGAAAAAAAGTGTATAAAATACAAGGAGACTTCAAAAACTCAAAGTTTTGTCAAGTGATTAAGCTGTAGACCCCCAAAAGTTGATTATATATACTTTTTTGCTTTTCCAGAAAATTCCATAAGTAATGTCTTTACACAAGTAATATCCATAAGTAGTATCTTTACAGGTGACCACTATGTTCCTTATTAGTTGAATAACCACGCCGCAGTATTGTGGCCCTGACTTTTGGAACTGCCTTCATGACTGCAGATGCATTTGCTGAAAGTTGTGAAAATCTATGGCTATTCACCTTCTTTCTAGAAGAAATAAGTACAAGCTGGGAGCCAGGACTTCTGGGCCTGCCACTGTTTTGCTCTATGGCTCAAAACTAGCCATGTTCCTTTTCTGTCTCAGTTTTCTTCTCTGTGGAGAGGGAATTACAATATTCTTCGCATAAGATGCCATAAAATAATTAATGAGACAGTATGGAAAAGCTTATGAAGAAATGAATAATTTGTGCATTCTATGTAGGGTCTGGATAGCAGGATCGTAAATTAGGCTGGGACCCACACATGGAGTGGAAAAGATAAAAAGAATTATAGAACAGGAGCCTCTTTCCAGCCAAAACACAAAGTGGGCCAGTAGTTTTGTGAAAAATGCTTCATAATGCATGAACATGAAACAACACAATGTTGCACTGGCAAATTTCCTTCTGGCATGCCTGTCTTGCAAGGCACTTTCAAGTATTTGACTTTGCAACCATATACAAGATTCTACATGTCATTTTTTATTTCAGTTTATCAAGAACTGGACAATTATAAAGGGTCAAGAAAAGTTAGAATCAGAAATCAAGTATGAGTGTACCTATTACACCAATTTCTGTAATAAAACAGCCTGAGACATTTTTATAGTTGGATCCTCAACTGGTGTGAAAGAGTAAATCTCCACTGAAGTCAATGGAGCTGCATCCAATTTAACCTGGCTCAGGACCCAGCCCCTAATCCCTTAACAAGATTTTAATGTTAGCCATGTGATTTCTATCTTAAAATCCCTGCAGGCAAGGCTTGGATTGTCGGATTGAGCAGGGTTATGCTGGGGAAGAAACCTAGAGATTCTCTCTCCCTCTCTCTCTCTCTTTTCTTTTCTTTCTTTTCTTTCCCTGAGAATGCCATCTACTCTCTAGAAACTTAATATTCATTTGGAAATAAAAAATACTGTTGCAGGGAAACCCTTGAAGCTGTGAAATGGAAACTAATTAGTTCTGTGTTGCATTCTTGTATCTGAAGCAGCTCTGGAACATTTTCTTTGTGCAGAATAAATCATTAACTCATACACCTATTAACAAAAAAAAGTCAAGATTCTGAGATCATCAGTCTTGGACCCAGGGTTTTCAGATACTTGCCTGTTGTGCTTGGTCAAGGATGTATCTGAACATCACTGCAAAAATGCCAAACCCGACAAACCCAGCAATGCCTGCCAGCCCTTTTGTTTTTCTAATTCAAGCTCTACCAGTAGACAAAACAAAGGGAAAGTGTACATAGAATGACACCAACTTCTTGCCAGATTTACAAATATAAAAGAGAATCTGAAATTTAGAAAATTAAAAGAAACAAAGGAAAACATGAATTACTTCAAGGCTGAAACAAGTGGAAAAGATCATCTAGGTAAAATAGTCCAATGCCTGATGTGGAAAGCTTGTCTTCTGTAAACTCCCTCAAGGTTTTATTCAACCTCCTTTGACGGACATGTAGACATTAACTACCTTGAAGGTAAACTTTCCATTCATCTCATTGTCCCTGTGACTTGCATTTTATTTTTATTTTTTATATACATTTTTCTTTCCCGTTTAAGGCCATTGTTCCTTAACATGCCATTTCCAGCCTCAGCTAATAATCTCTCCCTCCTTTCAGACTATTGCCATTTAAATGTTTAAAGACAGTTATCAGAACTTCTTTTCCTTATGCTCTAAGCATGAAGTTCCCTTAGCCTCTCACAAAATATATCACACCTTGTAATACTTGTTTCTGTCACCATTTCCTGGATTCTCTCTAAGACACTTGCTGTGCATACTGAACATAATAGCAGATGAATTTATTTGTAGAAAGGTAATGCAACAAAAAAATGGGAGTAGATGCTGTATAAATTGATTTCTTCAAATAACACAGAATTTAGCTAGTGATAATAAGAAGAGTACATGAAACATTAGCAATAAGCAAATCAAAATCTTAATTCCTATCTCTCTAGTTTCATGAATAGTTCTGCTACTTGTGCAATGTCATTAAATTGAAACCTCATGTCCAATATGTTCTTATCTCTCACTCCAAATCTTTTCCACATTATAGTTCTTCCTGCAGAACGTTCCTTTGATTTTATGCCAGATAGTATTTTCCTCCACATGTATTATTTTACATTTATCCACATTAAATCGTATTCATTTTAATGCTTTCTAAGCTTCTCTGATGTTTGCTATTTCCAGTCCTTCCTATTTTGGTAGCATCTCTAAATATATTCATTGTACAATTTCCTTTCTCTTTAAGATCAGTAGGGTAAAATCATTACTTTAATGGCCTGATTTTCAAAGATGCTGCGCACCTGTCTCTCCCACAGGCTCTATTTGTGTCTGTGTAGAGAACTGAGCAAAGAAAGTGACTTTTTTGGTTTGATGCTGGGAAAAAAAAAAGATTGCTTCTGAGTCAACCCAAAAGTAAATCATTTTTATTTTTCTTACTGAAATGCAAACTGAGAAATATTTTTTTTGGATTAGCCAAAGATTTCCTTCAACCTGAAGCAAAACATTTTGTTTCATTTTTCTTTAAAGAAAAGTTATTTCCTTCAAAAATTAAATATAGATGCATTTTGAAGTGAAATACAATTTAAAATAAAAAATTGATTATTTTATTTTTTAGAAAATGTTTAGATGAAAGAAACCTTTCCTTTTTTTCTCAGTTCATGGCAAAAGTCATGAATTTGACATGAATTCTCACATTGCTTGGTTTCATTTCATCTGCACAATGCAAGAGTTGATTTAATTTGATCTGGGAAAAGCAGGTGCTAAAATCACAATCAGTTCCTGAACTGATAGTTAAAAATTAACTGTAGGAAGCTCCATTTCCAGCTGCTCATCCAGGAGCTATGTCACGCGTGCACTGCTCAGCTGAAAACTTTTCTCTTTCCTCTCAAGCTGCACCTTGAATTTCCTGCTTTGGCCATATTTCTGTTCCCAGTGCTTGCCTGGCCCTGACCTGAGTATGTGTTTTTAGTGAAAAAGTAAGAATGAAGCAATTTTGACAAGCTTTGTTTTCTGTGGAAAATTCAGACTGTATGCCACTGCTCCTGCTGCAGGGTGTACAGAAATTCCTCACTGCAGCACTGGTCCCAGAGACACTGTGCCTTGGGCAGGGAGAATTTGCCGTACCCGTTACCCATCACCACGAATAGTTGGAGTGGGGGGAAGATGTCTGGATATGTCATCTCCCCATATGATATCCAGCAGCACAAGAATCCCATGGTCTTTTGAACTGGGAGTAAAGGATTAAGGTTTTTACCTGACCACAGCTCATAGACACCAAAAGTGGATAAAAAAAGAGGTACTTTCCTGCCTCTATTCATGCAGATGCTGCTATTAATCACCGGAAGATAATCAATTTAGTATGGGCACCAAGTTTTGATCTGTACAGCACACTACTTTCTATTTTATTCCAAACTCATGAAGCAGAGTAATACTAAAAATTACTCTTAGTCTGGCATAGAGAAGAAATAAGCCAGACTCCCCAGAAAAAAAAAAATCTAACCTTGCTTTTAACATACAGGTGAAAGCTGTATCACAATTGATAGGTCATTTCTGTAAAGGTATTTTGGACAATGGCTACATGGTGGAATATTCAGCTTAAGCACTATCCCAGCACTCTCCTACCTACAATTAAAACATTATGCCTTTAACTTCCATGACAAGATGGGTTTTCAAAGACCTCTCATGGGAATCAAAACTGTAATTACCCGTTCATCAGGCTCGAGAAGTATGAGCTCTCATTTCTATATAGAGCTCATTAAAATAGATTTGGAAGATAAATGCAAATATATGAAGAGGTGGGAAGAATCCCTAGGTAGAGAGATTTCATTCAAACAGTGGTCTGTAATTTGGCACAGAGCAACTACTTCTCCAATAAGTGTTATTAAAAGAAAGTCATGACAAAATTTTAGTTAAAGTTGTGTCTTACTTCTTCATGCATTATGAAAACGTGTACAGGATTTTCTGAGTCTGGTTGAAGAGAATGAAAAGAGGAATAAAAGAACTTTCTCTGTGTATGGTGAGAATGATCTTATAAACCAGCCTATGACCCAATGTCAGCAATGAATTCTGAAGTTACAGTATTATCAGTATTAGGATGCCTCATCAAACCTCTATTAAATTTGGGTGACCTTCAGTGAGAAAATATCTGTCCAATTAAATATTTTGGGTCTATTTCATTGACTAGATCTTTTGGCCTGCTAGGTCATGACACACGACTATCAGAGGATGGCAGTAAAGATAGCCACAAGTGTCAGACACTGGGGTTGATCCGCATTGATGCGGACACCTTGGCCCTTTGTTTAGCAGATATATTGCCCACTCCCTGATGCTGGTACAGGATTATACTTGGTCATATATTCTCTGGTTTTCTGTTCAGACTGGTTTTAAATTTCTTGTGTACTGGGCCTTCCTTTTTTCAGCCTTTAGAAGATATTTTTACTATGTTCTTGCTGTAGGGAAGTTATACCTTAAAAACAATACTATGAAGTCTTACATATGGAGACATTTTAATTTATGAAATTAATAACTGGATTTCAAAACCAAAACAACTCAACATTTGGCCAGTTAGCTCTATCTCATATAATCTTAGATGATTATCCTCAGTCCTTATATAAAGCTTTTCATACAGAAGAATTATTCTTAATAAAGTCAAGGGCAAAATACCTTTAGATTTAATAGAGTCAAAGTTTTATAGATTTAGGGCCATAAGAGATTATAATCATCTGGTTTACTGTAGCATAAACAAAAGTGCTGCCTAATTTTTGCCCTATGCTCATAATATCTGTTTGAGGTACAGTGCCTGTGGGAAAGATACCCAGCTCTGTTTTGAAGATTGCAAATAATAAGAATCCACTGTATCCTGATAAATAGTTCCAATGTTTAATTAATGTAGCTTTTAAAATATATTTCTAATTGGAGTTTGTATAGCATCAACTTCCACGGAACTACACCATGCCTTTTTGTGGTAGGCTAAAATTCTTTCTGTTGTTAGGTATCTTTATCATGTTGTTCCTGGTAGACTATAATCTAGTAATCTGTTATATTTTGTCTTCACTAAACAAACAGACTGATCTTTATTCTGTCTGACTACAACAGGTGCAGATATGTTGAACAATCAAACCTGTAATACCATCACAAAATGAGATGAAGATTGATTGTTTTCTACACAACCGCATTCCCTTACGTTATGCTATCACCATTAATTCTTCACTGGCTACATCACACTATTACCATTATTCAGGTCAGAATTCATATCAGCTATGTAAGCTTGAGCCACATACGCTTTTCCTTTTAAAATATTGGCACATTAACTTCTTCAAGATTTAATAAAAGTCAACAGCACTGTTTCATAGAGTTTCTTAGCCAACTTTCTTTGGTATAAAGTTATTCAATCCTAAAGATCTAAAAATATTTAATATCTTCTATTTAATATCCTTCCTACCTGCTACCAATGAAAAGTATTTCATTTTTACTATAAAATATGAATGTGCCATCATTACAAGACACCAACATTTGTTGAATATTTCTTCTGCTTCTGCATCATGACTGATAGTTTTACATTCTCATTGCATAGTAGATTTCTATCACTGATAGATACTATTTCTTCTGATAGATTTAAAGAATCATCTTTCTGAACACTATGGGACATAGATTTTTTAGAAATTTCAGTTATTTGCATTCTACTCTTGCTGATTTTTATTCACTGCAATCAATGTCTCATTTTGATCCCATTATGTATTTATTTCAAAATTACTTCTTCTTTCACCACTTCTAATTGGGATGGTTTTCTGTTTTGATCTAAAGAAACCTTGTTTTGTGGCTGAACATCTCTTTTTTTGGCAATTCATTCGATGTTTTTGAACAGTTTCAAATTATCATTTACATCTGTCTTTTATAAACTACATTCTCTTCAAATCTGTTCAAAGCTGGTTTTGGCAGTATCTCTGTGCCTATCTACTGCAGCAAGGGTCAGCCACCCACAGCATGAGCGATAAATGCAGAGGTTTTGAATGTCACATAGCACGGCCTAGTGCAATGCCGTGACCAGTGAGCCATGAGATCTTGAGAAAGGTAGTGTTTCCCAATTTTTAGTTCCTACTGAGTTCTGAAATCAGCAAGAGCTGGGAGCCCCTAATTCAAACAGAGACAAGACAAGATGGAAAGAAAAATACAGTCTGATCTATCACTCCTGAAAGGCTGCTGGCTGTTTTACTACCGGATGAGACTACAGTTTGTCTGCACATAAAATTGAAATTAGACTGTGCCCTCTGCTACCTGGACAACTATCAGCAGATCATTCATTAGCCATAAGAACAAAGTTTCTCCTAGATCTTTCTTGAATGTCTTTGAATACATTCTTAATTTGAAAGTTTTCCAGAGATTTCAGAGACTGCAAGGAAATTTTACAAGTAAAACTTCTGGCATACAGCCCCTGATTAACATTCTCTATAAAGCAATTTTTCTACCTAGCCATCACAGATAGATTTTTAAAGAGCTGTTCATTCTCTTCCTAAACTCAGTCTGGTAGCCTGCTGCTGACTCCTGCATCACTATTGCATCTCATGATTTATCAATTAATATGTTGATCAATAAGCATTCCAAGCCCCTTTTTTCTACATTGTCAATAATTTTCAAGCACATAATACTATCTTTAGAGTACGCTATCCCCCTACATGTCCTTCAGTCTCCCTCTCTTTCCTAATAGGGTAAAGCCAGGGATTTTAACATTCCAACAGTATGAATCATTCTATTAGATGTTGTATCAATCATATATAATTGCTCCCTATAAATTAGTATATCTAACTCACTTTGTTTATTACTCAGACTAACATTGGCAATTAGGCAACTAAACTGTTTTTTATTTTTTTACATCTCTTGGTGCCTTAATTCTTTATAAGTGTGCTGTTTTGAATGAAAGTTACATGTTTGAACATATACACTGTGCTCTAGCCGCGGGCAACTTCCCTTTAGTTGCGAATGTAAAGCATTCCCAGCTACTTCAGCTGGCTTGACACAATATGTAAGACCATAAGTGTGTGTGCATGTATGCTGTCTACTGAATGGGGTTCCATAATTATTCAAATGTCTTCTAGCGTGTTATTTTTAGAAGCTGGCTTATAAATCACAATAACATTAAAGCTTTTTCTTCAATTTAAGAGCAAGGAGTTTTCTTCTCTTTATCAAGAAAAAGTCATGCAGGTGTTGTGAAAGAATTATTATGTTCTGTTGGTCAACACACATTTTTATTCAGGTCATTTCAATTTCTATACAAACATAGGACTAATGAAGAGTTTGGGAGTGGGATGATAAAAAGGAAAACCAGAAATTTAATACCTCAAAATGTAACAATGGACTTGACTCCTGACAGGATGAAGTATATGCTCTGAGTTTTAGTATATTACCAGAGAAGCATAAATATGCTGAAACACGCTCAAACATATCTATAGATGAACATACAGAGCTTTTTAGCTCCCAGGCTGCCAGCATTCTCAGTATTTGGCTCCATCTTTAGACAGCTTTACATTGTTAAAGCTTTCCAAGTTTATAAATATCTTGGAATCCATGATGTCCTGCCAATTTCCTTCATTTTCATTCTAGACATTGGCGGTTTCTGGCATAAGATTGAGTGTATGAACTGAGGGTCTGTCTACACATATGTAGGTAGGTATCCATACTCTCCTACCATCTACACTCATATATACCCCAGTAATACGTACTAAGCCTAACCAACTACCCTGAAAGTATGGGTAAATTGCATCCATTTTGCAGCTTGTATATAGTTTGCCAGGAGAACCTGGGCTAACAGTAACCTTTTCACTTCACTAGTAACCTTTGCTTACAGTTACCTGTATCTGTACCTTCTGGTCCTTCTACCTGCTTACTTTCCACTTCCTTATTTTCTGGAATTTTATGGCCATGCTACTTTCTCTCCCTGCTTGATGTTTAATCTTTCACTTCTCATGAGCACTGTTCAAGTACAGACAGAGCCAATCCATGCTCCTTCTGCCAAACCAAAGATTCCCTTCTCACATGCAGTTGGCTAAGCAGGGAGCATACCAGGATTCATCTTCAATTCTGGAGGGGTTATTCATATAAGTATAGTCTAGCATAAAAATGTATGTCATTACTTGGCAGCTCATGGCATTGACCCATCACTGGACTAAACAGTTGCTGCTGAGTGTAGATCAAACACTTCCAGCAGCTTATTGTGAAACTGAGGATGCAAATGCAAGGTTCGGCAACTTACCAGCGTACTCTGGGGTACCTGACCTTTGTAGTCTGTGTGCTGACCTGAGTACTCTGGGGTACCTGTGCTCTGGAGTACTTGACCGCAGTTTCGCAGTGTCTTGACTTGAGTTTGCTATCTGCCACAATCTGTTCTGTGCCCAGCTGACTGATATGCAGAGAAAAGATGGGATGATGCTGCAGAGAAATTCCAGGAACAGCTTGCAGCCATCTCACTACAGGCTTGCTCACAGCCTCACAGGGTCAATCCCCTTAAGTGGATTACCTGGAAGATATCTTGGATGAATCTCTGAGCACCTGTAGCAGAGGGAACTCACATAGGCAGCCACTTACTACATCTGTAATCACCTAATTTTAAAGGGAAGGTGTTTCCCATGTTATTGCTATAAAAGATGTTTATGAGTTGCAAGATGTTCAGCATGGCAGAAGTCATGCAATTCATTTTTATAAGTCACTTGTTATCTCCTCCTTGTCTATCCTAAACACATGTGACAAAGTGGCCATCAAGCCTAGAAGGATGTTCACATATACAAATATTGCATATTTCAAAATGCAATTTTTGCAGGGTTTAATACTGATAGAATGTCAAGCTTAGCAGGAAAAGAATACAGACTTCTGTGAATAGCAATAATTTTTGCTCCAGTGCTACCAACTGCTCAGCAGGGTTTAAAAATCCTCAGAATATGAAATGTAGAGTCTCTGCTGAAGTCCACAGCAACCAAATTCATCTTTCCTGCTCCGTCATCTCCTTGAGGTGCTGTGTGGTACTGGTAAAGGGAATGGTGAACTTACCTTTCTCTCACTATCTAATTCAGCACTTCCTCATCACTGTTTTTTCTCTTTGATCCGAGACGGTGCTGCTTTTCAGGCATTAGAACAGGTTGGTCTCCTCAGCTGGTATGGCAACCTGCATACCCACTCCTTTCATTGATACACTGTCATCTCCTGTAAATCTCCTGCACACGTGTTGATGTAGGCTCAGTAACATCTGTTTTTCATTCTGAACCTTCTAATATCATGATATCTTTAAGATTTGGCTAATAAAACAAAAACAGAAACAGAAAGACCCCAGCTCAGGCCAGACAATTCTATACTGGAAAAGGTAGATTTTTGTTTGGACGTAACCTTCTTTTTACTTCAACAATGCAAAACCCAGATTTTCAGTTTTTCTTCATTAAAAACATTTCTTTTCAGCTTCCCTTTTCTTGTATTGGTAGGTGCGTTTTGGAGCAGCCATGAGGGTGAGGCTCAGCAGTGACCCATCGTTATGTGGAAGGTGGCATGATTGCAAAACTGCCTGAGGATGGAAGGGAGGACCAGAAGTAGCTCTCTGGGCTGAAGCACTAGGTGGCATGAAGCACAGAAAGGCTGATGAAAATATTCCACAGACAGATACAAATACAGGAAAGGGGGCTATGTCTGGATGGACAAACACACTGAGCTCTAACAGCTTTCCAGTTGTGATCTGCTTCAGCTGTTATATTGATCTGTATCAATTAGTCAAATAATTTCCTTTCCTTTGTAATAATGGCATTTCAGAGGAACAGACATGCATAAATTAAGAAATCAGGTTTAATTTAAAGTGAAATCCTCTAAACACACCACTGCCTTAATAAGAAAAAAAAAACCCCACATAAATAGGTAGCATATGCATTTGGATAAATTAATATAAAACTGCTTTCAACCGGCCTTCTTCACATAAGCACTCTCCCCAAATAAATGCTTATAATTACTAGAAACTTAAAATGCATACAGCAAAAGTAAAACTTAAAAAATGAGCAGAGCAGTCATATGTAATTAAGCATCACATATCTTTCCGATCTACTACTCATTAACATCAGCCTATGTTGACAGGATGTGGGCACAGACAGCAGCCAATCTATCCTTTGCCTGCCTTGAGTCTATGCCAAGGTGGATGCAAGGCTGAGACAGGATACATTCAGGTTACCTGTACCGGGCTAGCAAACTCGCTATCCTGGGTCCACCCCATGGCTGGATAATTACCATTAACCTCATCAATATTGTGTCCTGTATAGCAGGTCACAGCCATACAGAGGCATTTGTCACTTCAGCATCCAACAGATAGTACCGGTGGCACGATATTACCTCCAGCCTGTCAAAGACACTCTTCTAAGTGCCTTTTTCAGAACTTTAGGACAATTTTAGGACTTACTTGCTATGTCAGTGACCAAGACATAACATATTTCTCTTGTTTCTCTCTCCCTTGAGCTGAACCTAAAACTGAGTGAAGTCAATAAGACCCCTTCACTGACTGGGATAGGCTGTGGTTCATGTTCCAGGAGAAAACTCCTGACATTTTTAGAAAAAAAAAATCTTGTTCGGACATTTATACTTTAAAAATAGTGACCTTCATGGGTCTTTATTTGATCTGCAATAATTCAGGCATCTATTAAAAGCCACAATTCAATACTGTGGTCAGTCTAAACCTGCAGGGGCTGGTGAAATAATTTTTATAGGATGCACTTATATTTCAACAATAGCATTTCACTACTCTTTCGGAGATAATTTTAGACTATGAGCAGGTTCCTCAGTTTGGAGAAAAAATTTCACGGATTGCATTCATTAGTTGTAGTTTAATATTAGCATGAGTATATTAATCTTATAATCAGATGTGGTAGCACCCTTTTTTAAGCTTACATGTATATATAGAAAAGGAGTTTCTTATTATCATCAGGTTGAGTTAATGTTCAACTAGGGATTACTTTGTTTGATGGAGAAGCAAAGAGACTTGGATGTTTAATTCTCCATTAATCTTTTCCTTGCCATAATGAGCAAATGTGTAAATATTAACACCTCTGATTTTCAAGCATCAGTTTAAACTATCATCCACAAATTCACTTTCATAAAGGCAACATGCTTCAAAATTGAGCTACTTTGCCCTTAGTGAATAATTTGACTTAGATCTTTGATTTACTTGCATTTTGGTTTCTGAGCTTTCTACTTCTGAAATATTTTTTTAACTTTAGTCTTTTTGACTGTATTGCCCTGATTTTCAATATTTGAAATGGCATCCTCAAAATCATTAAAGTTAATAGATTAACTTTTTTATTATTTGTTTGCATAGTTTGTATTTTCTCTTTATAAATTATTTGTTGCAGCCTTTGTATTGTTTTTCTGCTTGTAACTGACAGCTTTATAATACCTAGGGGCATATTTGAGGTCTCTTTCTCTTTTCAAACACTCTCCTCTATCCACAGCAATGGCTGTTTTTCTTTGTTTCTTTGCTGTCTGTGGAAAGCAGATCAGAGACTGTTACTGAATGTGGTAGAATATTACATTCCATTGCAACTAGCTGTTTACTTAAGCTATGTAACTAAGTGTCCTGTAAAAGCAAAATGCAATTGTGCTGGCAAATCAATGTTTTCATAAATCATGAGGAAAACTTTTAAGATTGTGAAAACCTGAAATATTTGTATCCACTTTTTAATTGTTGATGTGCTGATGTCAAGGCACCATGCAGTGTATTTTTAGTAGCTCTCCCCATGACTAGTTATGTGTAGAAATAAGAAGTAAGGGGTATCACTTCTGGCAGAACTGGAGTGAATTAGAAATTCTTTTTTCAAGACATTTTAAAATATTCACTTTCTTAACCTCCTTTAAATCTACCTCTTGCTATATTTTGCAACTGTAGGGATTTAATGCATGATGCCTACATATGTGTACATAATATTCTCTACCTTTTGTCTTTAATATTCCTTGGTTTTTAATTATTAAAGATAAGTATTTGAATTATAAATATTCTAGTTATACAGGAATAGGCAAAGCAGGCACATACCCTCAGGCAAAATTCTTCCATTATCCATAATCCTTCTGCCTCCTGCCTCCATTTCTCTACCTCCTATCTTTATGTCGTCTCAAAAAACACAGAGGCATTCTTTTAAACTAACCTTCTCCTCCCCACTTAAACCATAGAAATCCCTTCTCAATATGTATAGGAGCCTTTTCCTTGAAGTGGGATGTCATACTTGTCCTAAATATAATAAAGTGCTATCTTCAAGGCATTTCTGCATCCAAAACACTCCCCAGAAACCTGCCTAGTCCTCCCATCTAACCAGTCTGAATGTCACAAATCATAGCACAGAAGCTGCTTTATAGTGAATCATTAACATTGTCAGGAATGAGTTGGCAAGGAAAAAAAAAGCTTTCCATTAGAGAACTGAGCGAGAATATACAAATGACAGCATTGTCATTTCTCTTACATTGTTTTATAAAGTGCACAACTGATTAGGAAGAGTTTATTATAGAATAGAATAGAATATAGAATACAGTGTATGCATACATGACAATTTTGTTTTCATCCTGTAGTGTTTATAAGTATATATGGATATGCTTTAGATTAACTGTCCTACTTTAGGTTTTTGAATTATAGGAGAAACAGTTTCATTACGCGGAAAGACTGTCTAGCCTTAACAAATATATTTGGAAACTAAGAGGTACAAAAATGCAAGCTATATGTGGAAGGTATTTTTAATCTACATAAAGATTAATAAAGATATTCTAAAATCCTGTTAGGCAGTATCTGGAAAGGTCCTTTGGAATAATATTGCTTCAGTATGTCGACACTGTTACCTGATTACAACTTGGAGGTATGTAACTCCAGTGGAGATGCTTACTTGTCAATTTTCCTGTTTGGCACAGCTTGAATGGGATAATATACACTTATAACATGTAATACAATTAGTTCTCTTTTGAGCATCAAATATTGTAAAGAAAGTCATTTTGATCAATACATGTGATGCTTTTTATATAAAAAGCCTAATATATTTGTGTTGTAAATTAGGGTTTTTCCCTTCATACCTTAAAAGACAATTGCACGGAATTATACATGGCCTTGTTTTTCATGGAGATAAAAACGTGTCAAGCCATCAGTGGCAAAAAATGTGTGAGGATATAGAGTATACACCTCAAAAAAAGGGAAGATTGATTTTCAAAGAGCAAGTTAATTTGCTTTGACAACATTGGTAGCTTTCTTTAAATAGTTGTAAACACTAATGAAAAGTATGCAAAGCAGACTGTACTGCTCAGAATTCCACATGCAATTACATAAATAATTTTAGCATGCTTTTCTTCTTCTTAGATGGTCATGTGGGCAGTTGGGTCATTCTGATTACCAGCTTGGTGTAAATCTGGAGTATTTAAGCCATTTCAGTTGAGTTTTGGATTGATACCCATGCCACTGAGCTCAGAATCTGGCTATATGCTGCACAGTAACTGGGAGCCAAAAATAACAATTCCGCAAACTTTCAGTCTCCAGCTGGTATTTAGGTGTGGTTTGATTGACAGCATTACATAGGCAGAGGGAACCCACTTTTTCCTCCTCTCAAGTAAGTTGATTGTGCAAGAGCTGCTTCAGACAGAACAATTTGTATGGTATCCATCAACACACAAACTACTTCCTTCACAGGGGAGCTGCCAGGAATATATAGACTCCAGAGTACTGGGAAGGGCGTGATATGTGGGACATTGCAGTCTAATCATGCTAATGCTTACACATATGCTGCCTCTGTAATCACTGCAGCTTGTCCCAAAACACATTTGGGGAGCTGGATGAAAAGGACAATATTCTTTCTAGCTCTCTGCTTGTGAGGGAGAAGGTTGAGGCTGTTTTAAAGAAAAGTAAGAGAAGAATGGTAACAATAGTCATAGTAAAAGTAATAATACAAGGATGAGCCTTTTGCTTTGAATACAGCTCACGTGTTCTTCAGGGCATCTTGGGAGATCTTGGCGTGAAGTAAAGGCTTGATCCAACGGCTACTTCACTGACTTCTCCAAGTGCTGTATGAGCTCCTAAGAATTACAGCTTGCAAAACACTACTGTGAGGTAACGAGTATCCAGTTGTTTCTTATATGAAGCCTTCATCTTTCTCACAGGAGATGAAACTGCTAGAGCCAGAGCCACTAAATATTGACTTTTTATCGGACAGTGGGACCTTAAATAGAAATATATCAAGAAAGGAAAGGAGACAGAACAAAATCCTGAACTCCATCAATTCTCTGAGACGGTAAAAGAGGCACTTGGAAGAATTCTAACTTGAACAGATAGTAGGATTTTCCTTGTACTGACACACTATTTGCTTGATCAAGAAAACAAAAAAATTGAGAAAAAAAAGCCCAATGTGATTTACTCACTGCTGATGGAAAACTCTGCCTGATAGATAGAAAAGATACATGTATATATGTTTGTATACAAACATAAAAACAGATTGGTTGTTTTTATTTAATGACTAATAAAATCCAAGAAAGCATAAACTGGTTGAAGGCCATCCGATGAAATACTGTTGCATCAATTAAAGATAATATTTATTTTTTCTTAGGAAGTGCCATTGCTAAAAGGTTACTTTTTTTGCATGTGCCTAGAAGAAAGCATAAACTATATCCCTCCAGGAAAGTGGAGGAGGACACATTCTTTTTTCCTTTGCGGCTGGTCCTGAGTACAAGCTGAATTTTTTTAGAAAGCTTTGCAGTTACACAGTGAATGCAGTCAGGTTACTGGGAAGATAGGCAAGCTGGATATTAAAGTTCACTGCTTGGTTAGTTCCTCAGAGCCTGATCCAGATAGGGGTCAAACACCCTCAGCTCTCACTTGAAGACATTGTCCAAGTTAAATACAATAACCTGAACTGTTTTTCATTTTGCTCACCAAAACATGTCATCAGTAGCAACTACCTACATCTCAAAAATAAAATCTGAAGTAAACAATGTTTGTGGAAGTGTGGTGTCAGTAAACAAAAGCTCTCCCTCCCCCATCAATGATTTAATATTAAGGTCTCTCTGCATAAAAGAAATGCAAGATTGAGCCCTGGGTTTTAATTGATAGATCTAAACTATTTCCAAAGCATCACATAACACAGGGAAAGAATAACCATTCATGCCCGTATCTTCATGCTTACACATTCCCCTCACTTTCTGAAAATAGTAGCATCAGCTAAGAAGAGAGAGATGATAAAAATGAGTAATAGGTGTCAGTAGAAAGAAGGAAAATATTGTAAACACACGAAAACATATGACCCAAGAAGCCACTGGGAAAATATCTTCAGTAACTAACATTGGACAAACTCTGAATAACATACAAGAATCACCAGCAGCGCAGCAAAGAAGGGAAGAGGCAGTGAATAAAAACAGGACGATGTCAAAAGGCATGACTTCTCTCTGTACAATCTGTCTGTACAACTAATCCAGTACCAGAACACCAGAACCCCTATACATATGAGAGCCTTTACTGAGGCATCTTTCAGTGAGATAGAAGCACTTACTTCTGCGCACATCAATTATCCAGTGGTGGAAAGTCTGAATGAAACCGAAACTGGAGAATGACTTGGAAGTGGATTTAGAATTCAAAGGGGGGAGAAATGCTGGATGGGGATGCAGACTTGAACAGAAGAAAGCGGCATGGACAGGGATCAGAAGGGACAGAGGAAGGAACAAAGATGCATCTGTTCCCCTCCCTATCTGTTATGCTTTGTCTTTTTAGAATGCAAATTCTTCAGAAAAGCAGAGATGGTTCCTGCCTTTGCTCTTGTACACTGCCTAGCACTGTGTAATATACAGCATAACTTAACCAGCTACAGTTATACATATATATGGAGAGAGAGAGTACTTTTCCACAGAACCATTTCTAACACAGTTAAAAATTTTGTTAGGAAAACTTTTAATGCAACTTTTAACTCTGAATTGATATTCTGAGATTTATTATTTTAAAATATGGAAATGTTGGGTCTTACATGATAAATGACTGTAGACATAGAAGACTTTTCATTCACTTATTTTGATTTTTGTCTTGTTTTGAGATGAAAATGAGCGTTACAATTTTGGAATTTTCCACAGGAAAAAGTCAACTGCTTCTTCAGAAAATCCAAGTCCATGAAGGATTTCTTTCTAAAATGCCTGGTTGATGTTCTGAGCTGCTTTCATGATTTCATGTTTTTGCTGACAGGTGATAGAAATATTCTTTATTTGATACTTACTCAATGGGGCTTTATGGGAGATGATATGGGAGACACCATTCAAAGCTATATCATACCACTCATTTACCAGTTAAAGAAGATTACCTGCTGCATGGAAAAGTAATCTGAATATTAGAATGCACTCACAATGTATTTTGTGTACTGTGTGCTGTGCACAGTAAATAGAAACTATGCTATGGAATCAAAGAAAAAATACCTCTCTACATTTTTATGACAAGATACATGCCTATCATGCTCCTTTTCTCCCTAAGGGTGAGGCCGACCTAAAACACCACCAACATTTTTTACAGGGAAGAGTGCCAACTTATTGTCAGAGAGAATTAGTAAGAAGAAATGTGAACATTTGCCACCAAAAATAAAGAACCAATAGAGGAACTGAGGGGAAAAAAAGACAAAGTATGAATATTTGATTGTCTGTAAGAGAATTAATTCATACTCACTTACCTTTGTGAATGTTAGCAGTTCCAATTTTCAGAGTGTGTATGACCATTTTATTTTAATTTCATTTTAGTTGAGTATCCATCGTTTGAGTTCCACTCTGTATTTTAGATCTAAATGAATCTCAAAGTATGGAACACCTCTTTTTTGAAACTGAAAACGCTGCAGGCAAATATCAACCCCTATTTAGCCACTTAAATCAGTATCATGACTTTAGAAAATTCCTGCTAGTAATGCTGAACTCACTGAAATCACGCAGAGCTGTCAGGTGTCTAACAATTTTGGAAGTAAGAGTAAATTAAATAAGAGCGTGAATAACTGTCATAATGCACAAAAATGAACAAAGAAAGTTTCTTGCAACATATTAAGTTTGTGCAGGAGCAGCCAGCAAATGATCAGCTGATGATGACTTTTCACCTTTCTACTATCTCTTACTATTGCGATGTCATTTCCAGTCAAGCTATAATGTTAACCTCCATTGCCCATTTGTTACACTTCCAAGTAAAAGCTTTTGTATCGAGCTGAATTTGATTTGCTATATAAAATGTCAGGATTCTGTTAGATTTGTAAGAAGGGCATTTGTTACTCCAGTCCCCAGTGAAGTTTAATGTATTTGTGTAGATAGCACCAATTACATCATTAGTATAATGCTCAGCAGTCATTCAGAGCAAAGAATGAACAATAGAGTAACGTAAGAATTTTGGAGAGTAAGTTTTCCCTTTGATCCAAGGGTGCGTGGTTCAGAAAAATGCATTTTTGCCTTTCCAACATAGGGGAATTTTGGAGAGAAGAGCTGGCTGCTTCTTGTTCCCTCTTTCCTGTAGGAACAGTGAAGCAGAGCAGAGCAGGCCAGAGAATCTGGCCTGTGGCATGTTGCTGGCTCAGTCATATATGGTATCCATGTCAAGTCCCTTCATTACCTCATTCCTCCTACATCAGGAGGAAGCCAATGTAAATTGGCTAAATGAAGAAAAAGAAGAAAGCTATGTGGCCTTTCAAGTTAAACAAAACTCCTTGCATAAATGTTGCATCAGCCATTCATCCACCAACATGTACTGTTTTGTCAAACCAGGCATTTTGATGAATCTCCTACCAAAACGTAAAATGTAACAAAGATTAACATAGTCCAGAAAGTTGCCCTTTGCAAAAGTTCCCTTTTCTATCACTATTTGCTTTATTATTTACAAAGGGATTCTCATCTCAGATGCAGCATCTGTTTTTCAGTAAAGTCCTGCTTTTTACCCAATTTTCCAGCTGGATTGACTGAGGCAAAAGGAGGTCAAGTGACTTGCCAAGGTCAGATGGCAATCCAGTGCTTTACCAAGGATTAGAATTTAGGAACCTCCTGATTAATAGAACAAATAACCTTCATGCACCAAATCCCCATGGGATGGGCAAGTCACAGAACTGGGTAGGATTAACCAGAAAGGACTTGTCTGCTTGGGTAAGCAAAATATACCCAACACAGAAGAAATACAAACATTTTCAAGTTGCTGAGGCATAATCCTAGGAACCATTTACATGTGTGTGCTTGCACAGTTTGTAGAGGTCTTTAAAAGACCAATAAAGCAGGAGGTTAATATTTGAAGCCATTGCATTAAATAACATACACACATCTTTATTTAAAAAAAAAAAGAATAACCCATCGCAATGCATAATTATTATCCGTTATTTAAAGAGGCTCAGCCACTGGCACCGGAGATTTGCTCTGCAGAAAGCCCTCTTCTCCTAACAAAAGGGCACATGCTCAGAACAGCGAGTAAACAAACATTCCAGACATGCCTTATGTTCCAGCAGCAGCACATTTTAAACAAATCTTACTAGTTACAGAGCAAAAATGGAAACTGTCTGTTTTGATTTAAATCTGTCCCTGAGCAATTTCCATGAGTTAACACAGCAGAAGTACAAGTACAGGAACAAATAAACAAACAAACAAACAAACTCGAGCTTGTCTCTAACAACTGAACCACCACCAGTTTCCAAAGAGCAATCACAGAGCCGTCCATTCTCGCACTACAATTAAGAGCAGCTCACAATGGAGGCAAAGCGCTCCACCCCAGCAAAGGGAGAGGGCGTTGAAATGCTAATTGCATGCAAAACTTCAGTGTTGCTGGTGATTAATATACTTATTGTTATTGTTAAAATTGGAATGACAAAGAGTATAATATGGCAGTGCTTTTGTGTCCTCTGGCTGTTCAAAAGTGTCTCCTTGCACTTTCTTTGGGTGCCAGAATTACTCAACTTCATTTTACGGTTTTCACTTGCATTGAATAGACAGGAGACATGGAAGAACAGCCACTGGAGTATTTAAATAAAGCAAAATAGGTAAGAATGTTTTTTTGTTTAGGAAACATGTAGTGGGGATGACAGAGGGAACAAGTAGGTTATGTTCTCTTAGGTGGAAAAAAGAGATGAAGAAGACCTGGTATTCAAGTTGATCAGCAGGGTCCTGATTTTTGACTCTCATAACTTTACTCAAGTCATAATCCTTTGCTCACTCCTAAAAACTACTGAGATCTCCAGCATGATCCACCAAAATACTTCAGTGTATTTTTAAGAAGACGAACACCACGTTGGCTGTTACTGGCTGCAGTTTTTAAACATCTACTTAGAAAGCTTTTGTGAGTAATGCAAGGATATTTTGCATCTTGCATAATCAAGCTTTCAGAATCTGATTGTTACAGATGGATTTTCAAGGGAGACGTGGATGCTCCTCCCCTCTGCAAAGCAAGCCCCTCATTCATTTCCGTGAGATTCGTGAGGACAGCCATTGGAGGCAGTATGTACAGATCCCTGCCATATGGCCAGGGTATGACTGCTTGTAACCCTGGCCCATCAGAGGTGGGGATGGCTATGTGGTGACTAGAGTAACTCTCTGACCACTAAGTGTCCTATTTCTATACTCATATGCCCTACATTAGCATAAGCTAACAATTATAATAAATATCTAAGACAAAGGAGATTGCTGCAGCAGATCACAAGCTATTTTGAGAAAAAGACTTGTTAAAGACAGAACACTGAACTTCTCTATCAGAAGGCTTCAGGTTGTTCATCACCACCTCGGATGTCTCTTTTTTCTTTGAGTTATTGCCCAAGATAGCTGGCGGTGGCTGTTTATGGTCGACATTAAAATTTATTTACTATACATTAAAAACAAATAAGTAAATAAACAAATATAGCTCTAACATAGCCAGGACACTGTAGATACTGCCTTCTGGAACAAGGGTCTTGCTGATTTTTAAATATCTGTTGGTTCCCAGAATGAGGGTAGGGAGTGTCAGAGCAGGGCTAAGGAGTCTTGCTTCTGCCTAGCTGGGTGCACACCTGTGGAGGGTGAGGAGGGAGAGACACTGAAAATCCGAGAAGCTGAACTCTGGTAGCATAACTCCAGGGGGCAGCAATAGCGAGCAGAGCTATTTAAGAATAAGCAGAGCTATTGCAGAAAGCACCTTTAAACAGGTAATTTGGAAGCCACCTGTGATTTTAACAGCTGATTCAATCAAGCAGGACTAAACCATAACAAGCACAGCACAGGTATATAACAGGAGGTATTATTAATTTGTGCAAGTCAAGATCTACTCAAAGGTTCACTTATACTCCTTGGAGAGGTGCTGAAGGAATTAGATCATTTTTTATAACTATTATTTATTTATTTCTTCAGGCTGGTGAATGAAAGTGATGCAGAGAGTACAATATAACATCAGTGTGTTTCTTCCAGGACCATTAAATTGCAGTTTGGCTTTACACTGTTTGAAGTCTTACGCTTTTACACTCTCTCCACCACTTTGTGAGAGAAATTTTCCTTCTTAGTGTATAGTCCTCCAGAATGATCCGCAGAAACATGGCCTGCTCAAGTGAGGAGTAAAGCAAGACATTCCACCCAAGACAGCTGGGGTAGGAATCAGTTACCTATGGACAGGTTCTTGGTGCCATTTTAGATCCTCCCGATGGGACTGGGAGATATGGCACAAGATCTATAGGAGACACATCCCTCTGGAGGGATATGAGTCATAACCTATGGCATGTAAAGCATCAGTAAATACTTATGTGCAGGCAACTGAATCCCACTTCTAGTGCCTCTTCTTTAACTGCTGTACTTTATGGGTACATACTCCACAAGAGTAACAATATGAGAAACAATTTAAAAAGGTGACAGAATGATTTCAAATGGAGTTGTTTTGTACTTCTTAAGAGATACAGCTTCCCCAGCATCATAGCCTCAGTCATATATTTTTTTGGAACATGTCCTTTCTTGAACAACCCTCTATATTTGGGAGATGCTACCTGTATGACTTCTGCCTGAGTCTAGTATTGCTACAAAATCAAGGAACAGCTTTAACCTTGGCTTTCATGGCATTTATAGCTTTCTGTTATTTTAATTGTGTATTCCAATTTAGTTAGCAAATGGTAGTGAAATAAAAAGCCAGGATATATGGACCACGAAAACATGATCAGTGAAATATTCTGCATAAACATAAAATAATGATGGAGTAGAAAGGCTTCATAAAAGCCATGTTTTCTTTTCTGTACAGTAGTGAGACAAGGAAAAATTAAAAGCAATTGTTTGCTGTGGGGGTGGGTTTATTAGTTTTTATTAATGAATAAATTATTCATCCTCAGCATGTGTTTTAGTCAATTCACAAACGTCTTTCCATTTTCATTTGGTCAATGGCTGAGATATGACTTCATGCCTGGAAATAAACAATTAGATTACTTAGGAGCTGCCTTTTCTTAGACTTTTAAATGGTAGATTTCAGTTGCTGTTGTGTATCGCATTTCCTCTGACAGTGATGTGATTATTGCTGTCATATGTACTTGCTCTATGGTAAGCTAAACAAAGTATATCCCATATTTTGCTATTTGAATTTCTCATTTCACACAACTTGAGCTTTGACTTCAGGAAAACGTATTTATCATACTTAGTATATGCTGTGGTTTAAGGATCATGACAGGCTGTACCAAATAGGTAAGAGGTCAGTAGTTGGCATTAGCTCTTAATCTGCCATACAAGAGGGGTTAAAGCATTGCTTTCAATGAAAACCACACTGCTGCTATTGATTATATGGTTCAAGACTTTAGAAGGTTTTGTTCATACAAAGTGTATCCCCAAAGGCCTTCCAGAATTAAATAATATGATTACACAGACGAATGATGGCAGAGAGAGAGCTGAACTCAGATGTTTAGTCAATGAGCTGAGATTTGAAATGAAGTGCTGGTACAACTACTGCAAATTATTCCATGTGCTAGTTACAGCAGAGAGGAAGACCCTCACACACAGGATGGATAGAAATCATTTAAAGAAACTAGTGGAGAGGTGACAGTGGTAAATGGCAATATATCAGAAGCAGTATAGATACAATACTTTCAGACCCTTACAAAGAGCTTGATTCAGCTTTCACAGGTAGAAGGAGAGGGTAGAAGCTGTAATGTGTGCATTTTCCAGTGGAAATATTAGTGCTGATCAGCTGAACAAACTCTTCTGCTGGTGCACAGACATCATAGGACCATGAAACGGTACCAGTTTAACCCTCAGGTATCATGATTCAGGGTCTCTGGAAACTGTGCCTCACTTTAAAGCTTCTTTAGCCCAACAGATATCTTTTGGTAATGCTGGGGTACTGTATTGTTTTTCCTGGTACTGCTTCTGGTGATGAGCACAGGGATTTGACTAGACTCTTGGCTGCTGCAACATGTTGCTTGGGCTGTAAGTGTCTTCTGTGTGTTAGGTTAAAACTGACATGTGGCCCTTCAGCCTGCAAATATATGGGTCTTACAGTTTCTGATGAAAAAAGAAGAAAGGAAAATTAGAACACACTGAAAACTGCTTTATTTGATTTTCAGAATTTTTTGCCCTTTCTGCACCGGATTATACTCAAGATTTTTCAAAATTGTTGATGCAGACAGACAGATTATTACTCCACCCAGAAGTGCCAATAGATTCATATTTAGAGCACCGTCCTGTGATGTGGGAGACTGAGATTAGAGGTCTTGAGTGTCACTGGCTTGGCTATACTGGTCTGAATGACAGTCCCGTTTGTTATGACTACTTTATCTAAAAGCAATTTAGGCATGCTGCACTGCATGCAACTCCATTGTAAGCTCAGGCCCATTTAGAAAGGTTACCTTGGCTTCCTGGTATTTTCCATGTAGTGCTGTTGCAAGGCAATGCAGGATGTGGTGTGGAGGACTCATCTGGGGAAGAACAGCCAGGACTGCGACTGGTTTGTTCATCTTTGGGCCTCCACTAGGGATTAGGACAGACTCAAATTATTTCTCCTCACGTGTTCCACCTTTGTCTAATGTTGTGTATGCCCAAATAGAATCAATACACAGTAAATCTTGTTTCAAAATGGTGTTTAAATTGCAGAATAGACATACCCATTCGACCAGGAGTTCCACCTTTGGCATTGGCATATTCCTCCAGAAATCCTCTAGATAGATATTTTCCAATGAAAATAGATGGTCAGAAAATTCTTGTCCGGACTGAGGGACAAGACATGAATTGATAATGGCACCTTTGCAGACACCTTCATGTTATCTTGCAGTATTTTTAAGCAGCCTCAGAGTTGCCTTTTCCAATGGACTGGTTGATAGTGGCTCCTGAGGGAAGATCTTTGTTGATCAGCTAAACTTCTGCATTATCATACAGCTATCAATTAACTATGCAATCTTCCACTATTTTTCAATGAGGCCTTGTCTCAAGCAATGTACTAGCATGTTTGACTCTCGAAGAAGGGATGGTCTTAGATGCCCGAAAGGTAAGGCTGCCCTAAAGATGCCCCAAGGAGGAGACACACAGTTCTTTAAATAACATACAAGAGGTCACGAAGCAGAAAATCTTGGTAGTACTCATTGCTCCTTCATGGAGTCTAAAGAATCGGAGAAATCTAGTGTGCCAGATAGCCCCATGCTCGGGAGATTGAGATTTATGTTATTAAGGGTCCTACTGTCTGCAGAATGGCTCTTCTGTTGTACAAGTTACGTGGTGAATGAGCCAAGGGAATGCAGAAGAAAAAAGATTATCTCAAAAATAAGGCAGTTGATCCAAAGAATTTGATTCTCTTTTTGCCTCTGTCACCAGATCCAGAATATTGGCTATACTCAGGTTTTATATAGCTGGCTACTGCTTGTGTGTTTCTCATTTTATGATTCTTAGGCTGGAACTCTGCAGCTAAACTGGAAAAACTGCTGGTTACTCGTAGCTGCAACATGCGTGAACAGCAGGTGCGGTTCTGAAAATGCAAAGGGCCTTCTGTGCCACACGTTCTGAAATATTAGGTTCTAGACGTCTCAAATTGGGTATCTAAAATAATGGATTTTTTATATTTTAATCTTTGTGCCTTACTTCTCTATATGTTGCAAAGGAAATAATGTATAAACATCCTCTCATCTTGTGAGGATATTGTAGAAATAAAATAATAAATATTTGGGAAGATGCAGATACAGTTACAGAAAAACCCATGAAGAAATTAATAATTCTGTCTCCAGAGATGGATATGAATCATATGCAGTAAATAGGGCCTGAGGCCACACACTGAACAATAAGAATAAAAAATATATTGGATCACTGCTCATTAAGTGAGTATCCGTCCATCCTGTGCACTGAGTGAGGCAGAGGTCTCAGGGAAAAATATGATGGCATCCTATAATTAAAGGCTTTATCATAATGAATATGCCCAAGAAAGCTGAATTAACATAGCATGCATTGCCTTAACAATTCTAGTTTTTCTCATATTTGAGGGTTTGACTTTTCAACTGGAATATTCTGTTACCATCACTGTACATGTATGCTAAACAAACAAAAAAGATCCAGTGCAATACAATCTGAGATATACTGCAGAAGGTGACTGTAGACTATTGGTGACTTGGCCATTTTATATTCCAGATCCTATAAAAGATGTATTTATTTATTTTAAATTAAACTAAGGAAAATTATTTCTGATTCTTGGGAAAAAGCTTATTATTATGCATAAGGATATGCCAAAAATTTTTGCAAAGGCAAATAGTTCTGACATCACAGTTTGGGGATGAATAAAAGTTTAGTAAGATACATACTGCTTTTTCCTTTTTTTAAAAAGCCTAAATCCTATAACTGTATATTAAATCACTTATTCACTCTGACAGGCAGGAGAACACAGATATAGTAATCTACCAGTCTGGTATCTGGTATGCATTGGGATTCATGAAATAGATCTCGGCAGGCTGAATGCTGTGCACCCACGCATTGTACAATACTGTGATTACAGTAGGTAGGTGGTTCAGGTAACAGTGAATTTCAGATATGCAGGAGTCCAGTATAATGTGTGGTATGATTTGCAGGATTTTGTTAGGACACATCCTATAATTGTATGTCTGGTGTAATGTCTGATTGGCTTGTCTTTTGTGTCATTGAGAATCTGGACCGCTTAGGAAAATGGTATCTTTTTTGCAAAACTATTTTGGAGAATCCATTTTAAGAGAAATAAATGAATCAAAGCTGATTATATTGTGCACAGTCCATTTCTGTGAAAGAAATTGAAGTGATTTACATGAGTCACAGTTTTATTGTCTGAAACATTGTAAAACACCTACAGAGCAAAAGACATTTATAAATGGACAGTCTATAACCTCACAATTATCTTCAATAGGCAACAAAAAAAATAGGTATCCTACACAGGCAATATCACACTCCTGTTAATAGTATTTTGGTGAAATATTATGTTGGGACTGTTAACTGTGTCACCCAATGGACTACTCTTCCCCACACTTGGTCATATCTTGCAGCTTTCGGATATTTATAGGCCTATCTGAATGGTATGCACATTATGCCATATCTTTATGTAATATATTTTAAAAACTCTGTGTTACTTATTATGATGATCAGAGGCACCACTTTATAAATGATAAGAAGCCCTGCCAAGGAGTGCCTGCAACTGGCTCAATGGGAGCGCGTAAAGCTGAGCACTTCGTAGAATCAGTCCCAATGATACCAGCTGGTGGCCCATACTACCCTTTACATGTGAAACATATGGATTTACTTTGAAGGGATAGTGTCACTTCACTTCTTGCCACCTATGGGCACAAGGGCAGGCTAAATTGGATTTTTGTCAGCCTAGCCCAGAACAGAGAGATCAGCATTTTGTGAAATTGGCTAGATGCTGCTCAAAAACCTAAGTAAAAACGATAGGCAAATCTGTTTGCTTGCAAAAGAAGTCTTCCAAACTAGCTTTTCCTTTAGGCTGATTATATCAGTTAGAGAGAAGGGAATCCTGTATGGTATGTTGAGCCTGCCAGATACACATGTCCATCTTGCCTATCTGTATATTCTGGAAAAGACACTAAACCTTTCCCCTTCCAAATGTGAAGGACTACTATTGCAGTACACAGCCAAATAAAGGTCTGTCTGCTTAGGCCGCAGACAGCTACCTTTTCATTTATGCCACTTTAGGCATTATGTCACAAGTTATGTTATTTCTAACTGGGTTAACTATATAGTAGCTGTTTCTCTCTTTTTCTTCAGCAGATCTTTCAGGAGGTTTTGTTCATGACAGGAGATTACCATGGTTGGTCAGTTCTGATGGCATCATAGCTGGAACTGACAAAAGCTTGGCCTAGTATTTTCAAATCTCAAACTGGGGAAGAAACAGGTCAGATGAATGCCAGAAATATTACTACTGGGAAAAGTGAAGTGGTTTGTATGCTCCAAAATTTGGCTTGCTTGTCATAGCAACTTATAACTGTTAGTTGCACATATCTTTATAACATAAACAGATCTCTTTTTCTTTAGGCAGTAATGAAATAATGCTGATGACTTTTAAAATATCACTGGATTGCAGAGTTAGCATCACACTGTGATTAATATGGCAGTTCACACCTCTCCTAGAGCTATTGTCTCAGGTTGTCAGCAGATGTCATTGAACTTGCTTACAAGTCATACTTCAAAGGTTATCTTTGTTTTATCTTTGCAAAGACTGGCAACCTTCAAAATGAAATATAACAGAAAATTTAGCATAAATGCACTATCTTGCATGGCTGACCTGAGCTGTCTGAGTCCAGATTCCCCTTTATTTTACTAGTGGGAATACAACGGGAGGCTGTGTGGGGGACTATTTCTTCTGAAGATTCAGCATAGCACACGCTTAGTAGACTGGGACATGCTTGTTGGAAACTTTTCTTCTGAGCTAAAAATCATCATAAATTCCTCTAATAAAAAATGTGAATAAGAGCATGGCAAGACATACACGTCTGGCCAAAGGCTGCAAAGAGAAGAGTTATCTCCTTCTGGCCAAAGAAAAGACCGCAGCTACCTCTCCTGTAAGTAGGGGTGTGCAGCAGGGGAATGCTGAGTCAGCAGCAAAGAATTTATCAGCCTTTCATCATCTTGGCTCAGGAAAAATGGAATTGTGCTGAGGGGAACTGAGATGGAGTTCAGTAACAAAGAATTATTCTAGAAAATCATTAAAACTGAAGGTGGAAAGGAGTTTAGCCCTGTTTCTCTACAGATGTAGACAAGAGAGAGCCTTCCTGAAGTCCCTGACTTTGAATTTGATTGAAGTCATGCATTTTTAAGAGTGTTTCCCCCCACAGGCTCTTCTGGGTGTTTGAAAGTCTGTCCACTCTTTACGGATGTTTAAATAGGTTCCAAGCCCATTCAAACACCTGACCCTGTACTTTTCTCCTTTAGCCCCATATATTTAGTTTGGCTTTTAAGCTTTGCCTTTGCTTTTCTACCCTTCAAAACAACATGTAATAAACTCCAACAAACACACAGGCACGCAAAATTCTTTCCTTGTCCAGACTCCTTTAATGAGAGGAACTAATCCAAAAATTAAATTAAAAGGTTCAGAATCTCAAAAGTAAGGTGTGGATAAACACCTCAAGGCTAAGGGAGAAATCCTCTAAAATGGAGGTATCTTAATTGACTCCAGTGGAGCTAGGCTAATTTACATCAATAAAGGATGTGACTTGAAATGATTACATGTCTTATCTGAAATTGTTCAGCACTGGAAACACTGGAGTGGAAATCTTACAAGCAGCAGCATCATTATGAGATTTCCAGTACCTCTCTCTTCAAGTCATGCTGTTGTAAAGGAAAATATGCAAGCCATGACTGGGTAATAACTTTGACAGGTTCCCCCATTCATAGCACCAAGAGCTGCAGCTGGGCTGGGTATAGTGAGAATTCTTGTGATCTCCTGCCCTAGTGAATTCCCTGCCACATGTAGCCGAAAGCCAGCCTCTCCCAGAATACTAAATCCACTGAAGCAGAAACTCTGAACAATTTATAGCAGGTTTCTAGGTGCTTAGCAGCCATAGTGCTTTTCTTGTTTATGGCCCATAGTTTCCCCAGCCATACTCTGTAATTTCCTTACTGAGGTCTTACTCTCAGGTCTGCATATATTTACATGTTTTACTCTGTAAGCTTTTAAGCAGCAAATTATACAAAATAGAGGTGAGACCTCTGCTAGTTGAGTCTTCCTTTTATTGTTTCCATTGTATTCGCTTCTGGAAAATAAATAAGTAAGAATGTGAATTGACATAAAATAAATGACAGTTCAGGTTCTATAGGTTCATGTTTATGACATGATTGGCCCACAGCCACTGCAGCTATTTCATAGGCTACAAGATGTCCTTGATTTGCTCTTCCACCAGTATGATAACAAGCACATATAATCTTTGCATACACTGCTAACAGGATTCTAGTCTCTGTCTGATTTTACACATTCAGCTCTCACATTGTTCTACACAGAACACTCTCAGCTCTCTTAAATGATCTTTACATTTTTACCAATTTTGCTTCCATCTCCCCTTTGCCCTAAGGTAGAAGAATATAAAGAGAAAAGTAAGTAAGGAAAATACTATATATCACTTATGAAAAGAGAGGAAGTAGAATATATACATCTACATATATATATATATATAAATTAATGAAATCTTCATTCATAAAAAGGATGTAATTTTTTCTAACAAAATAAAAATTAAGATATCCCAAACAGAGCTAACTTTAAATATTTTCAGATCTGTAAATCACCTTCTTCTATCAGCTTTTGAGAGTAATGTACAAAAAAGCCACATAATGATGGTAGCAACAGCTGGACACTGGGTTCATCCATGCCAGCCCTGCTAGATCTCTCAGCCTCCTTTGACATGCGGGTTATGAGACTTTTCTCTCTTTTTTTACAGATCTTGCAGGAATAGTCTTGGTGTCTGTGGAACGGCTCCATTCCCTCCTTCCTGCACCTGGAGCCTGGTGAAGTAATTGTTCTTTTCCCCTCAAGGTCCATTTTCTTTACCCTATTGTTGAGAAGCACAGGCAGCTGAAATTTCAGCCTGGTGATGGCCCCATATTTACAACTCTATTGCATCTGACCTTGCTAGTGTTACTGAATGTGCAAGCAGCTTGATAAGAGAGGAGGCATGAATAAGAGCTGGCTGGAGTTCAGTAGAGAAAGACTGAGGCAAAGTCAACAAAATGGGAAAGTAATAGCAACTTACAATGAGGATGATCCTCTGTCTGTTAGTGGATGTGGGAGGAGCATTGGTGGATTCTCAGTGGCTGATCCTTAATCAAATGGCATCCTCATCTAGGGGTTCTTTTTTTCCTTGCCTTCATCTTGTCTAAGAGATGATGTCCATTTCTTCCCAATGTGGATATGGTTACTCACTTCATGTTTTTGCTGGTTTCTGGAAAGTGTCATATACAGAGCTGTTCATTACCTTAACTTGAAACTTCAACTTGCAAAATACTGTAGCTCACACACTGTAGCTGGAATATTTCTGGCCAAACCCTTGGTCAAATTTTCTTTGAGCTACAGTGACTTCTTCATTTGTAGCTAGAACATCAACATTAGTTTTGATTGGTAGAAAAAAGTATTCAAAGGAGAAATGGAGTGCCAAAATCCAGCTGAAATTCAATCTTTAAGTTCAAGAGCTTAAATAGGCACCAGGCTATGTGCTTTAATATTCAACATTGATAGTGACTATTTCTTTTCCTAGAGCAATCTGGGCAAACTGAGAATGAGACTTGTGGTATTATCATCAGTTACTGACAATCTACTTTCATTTTCTGAAAATTCCCAAGTACTTAGAATTCCATCTCCATGCAGTAATTAAAGGAGGGTAAAGGTTATTTTGCTCTTTTGATTAAAAATTGAATTTACTTTGTGTTGATGTAAAAGCAGGAAATGTAATAGCAAATTAGCAAATTCTCTCCATCTGCATTCAAAATTAATACTTAGTACAGATTTTCTACTTCATTTTCAGATAATCAGAATACACAAAGCTAGTAAGATTGTATCACCATTTCTCCTCTCAAAGAAATTTTCATAATTACATGAAAAATGAATCTGTATTAACCTTTCAAATGCTACTGTTCTTAGGTGAATGACACCAGGAACTTGAGTATTCATTCAGTGCACAGGAAAGCCAATAGGGTAGGTTTTATGGAAGCATATCTAGGCAAAAGGACTATAATAATGACAGGAATGGTGCCGTTGGGCTATCATCCAGGGAGCATACAGGGAGTTTCAGTAAGTGAGAAGTAGGATTGTTCTTTGGTGTCCAAGTGAAAAACAAATGGGATGAAGATGCATCGGGATGAGCTACATGATGCACAATATGGCTTGGGAAGATCAAAGGGTACGAAAGAGATTAGCCTCTAGAAACACCATATTCATCTTTAGGTCCAAACTTCAATTTCCTGAAGTTGAAGAGACTTTTTTAAAGGGAACTACAACTTTATATAACATTAAAAAGTCGAGAATTTAGCTTTGTAGAAGTTGGGAAAATCTTCATTTTGAAGTCAAGGCAGTCAGGAAATTCAGAGTCAAGTAATGATTCAAACTTTCGAAATCATAGTGGTGAAAGGAGGAACAAAAAACTGCAGGAAATTTTTATAAAGAAATCATTACTGTAAAAGAAAGTAGAATGTTTACAATTATCACAGAAAAGCTGTTTCTATATACACAGATATATTCTCAAGTATATTTTTATGTGCCTGAAAGGTTGCTTATTCTATTGCTTATAAGTTGACCACTCCATTTCTTTAAAAAACTAGACTACTTTATTGCTTTAGTGAGTATAGTGGGTTGTAGTTTAGTGACATATAGTGTCACAGATATCTGAACTAGCTGAGTTATGGCAGAGGTGGATACCATTCCTCAGTATTTTCTGACTCTTCAATGAGTATCATGTCAATAAAACTTTGCATTTGAACAAAGTATGTCCTCTTTTTTCTCCCAGAGTAAATAAAAAGGATCATAATGACATAAAATATCACTTTATTTTGGAGAAAGAGCAAAATTACTAAGTCAGCTCATAATTCAGAGTCACAAACATTCATGAAGTCTTCTAGACAGACTTTATGTTGACAGTCTCTTAATGACAGACTCCAAGGAAGTTGTTGGCTTTAGACTGTGAGACAGCAAGTTGCTTCCTGTTAGGAGATAAACAACTATTTGGATCAACTTTGCATTAACAAAAAGAGAATTCCTCACTGGATTCATGGTGAGAAAAAGCATTTCCTTTTATAAGTATTGCAATGATTTTGAGGTCTTTTTTGCTATTCCTTTTTGTTGCTTGCAGAACTGGGGCTGATGAATCAATACAAATAAATTACACTAGATCATATTATGGAAAAAAGATTATCTGATAATTTTTTAATATTTATTTCTGAAGACACGAAATGGATGCTTGGAAACTATGAGGGATTTGAGGCCACTGAAGGCTGAAGTTATTTGTTATGAAAGATTAGATGGGTATTTAAATATAAGCTTTCACCGTCAGTGTACTTTAATCTCTTAACTGGAAACCTTTGGTATTTTTAAAAGATGAAAGTGTAATTCACTCAATCTGTTTCAGTCAACATACCTTAAAACAAAGTATAGAAAAGGTTCCCATTTTTTTTTCCCCAGCAGATTGCAGGGTTCCTGGTCCACATTTCCTTTATAATTTGCTTAAAGAAACAGTAACAAAAAAAAAAAAAAATCACTTGTTTTACTGCATTTTCAGAAGTCATGTAATTAGCACAACTTTTTGCCATTTGACTAACAATCTAAACGTTGACCTCTGGGAGAACACTGACAGCAATTCCAGTCAAAAATCAAAAGAGTCTTGGTCAAAATATTCTCGACCTGCTTAACTACTTATATCACACTCCTAGGGATAGCAAAATAAGGAAAACAATCTATGAAACAGAACAAGTTTTGTCCTGTTATACGTCCTTGTCTGCTCAATAGAAATGAAAACTCTTAGTGCAAAATACATTTATTCAAGGTTGTCTGCAGCTCAATAGTGAAGTCCCACGTGAAGGACAACCTTCTGATTTACAGTCCCTCTGAAAATTTTTAAACTGTGTTGAACTGTATCAGGTAAAAGAACCTAAATATTTTTAAGAGCATGTATTTTTTGTTAAAATCTCAACTGCACTTTATAGAAATTTAGTTCTTATAGAAATAATTATTCAAAATGGTGTATTATTTATACTCACCTTCAGTCTCCTGACATAATAACCAACTCTGTTTGTTCCTTTTAATTTGCCTATGAAAAATTGTCCTCTCAGTTGGTTTGATCCAGTTATCAGTGGAAAAGTTGCCAGGGACTTCAATGGATATCAAATCAAACCCCAAATATGCACCCAACTTAAATCTAAGGTGCAAAAGATTAGTTCATTCAGGTAAATCCTCTGTGATATTGATTGCCTCTAAATATGTTTGTACAGAATGTGGAACAAAGTAGTATGACTGGCTTCTTTGTATGATGAGAACTGAATGAGTCCTCAGACAAGACTTTGCTTCTGAAACTTCACCCTATGGATGGAAAACACTCTGTCGTCTGTTTGCTGTCTCCTCTGCTCCTGGCACTTGGAGTCCTGTGCTGGCTAGGTCTCACCGTCCTAAGAACCGGTAACACACACATTATAAATTATATTACATTTTATTCTCTTGGCTGATAGGGATTCCCAAATGTATGACACTAGTGCATTAACGAAGCCTAAAATTCAGTGTGGATAAACCAACTATTTTCATCATTTTACATTTCTAAGGTTAATTCTATCAAATTAGATTTGTGCTCCATCCACATCTAAAGATGTTCAAAATTAAGGATAATAATATGAGCAGGGTTTTGGTTACACTATTATCAGGTAAAAATGAATGGTTTACTTTACTTCAGTTATGTAAAATTGACAAAAAAAAAGAAAAGAAAAGAAAGCTGATGGCTAAAAAGACAGACTATTTATTAATGCTCTATCTGTTGAAATTCCTATTTCAGATCATGTTGTGTGAGCAATTTGAAGCATGAATTCTTGTAGTATGTAGCACAAATTCTTATGGGATGCAAATGAAAAAAAAGACACTCTCTCTTTCTGTTTATTTTGGTGAAAATGAAATGTTGGTTTTTAAAGCTTCATTAAAGTATCAGATAAAAACAGTTTTTATCTTTACGTGTCTTTGGGAAAAAAAACTCTACCTCAAGAAATTTCTTTAACAAAGAGAACATTATTTCAGACTCTAACATTTCTGTCTGCCTATTATCATTAGTCATAAGCTAAGCCCTGCACTAAATGTCTAGTGAGCACAGATAATGTTCATTTTGTCTGGAAGACAGGTTGCCGCCTGTCAAGGAGAGATGGAATAAATGACAGGTTTGGACTCTGTGCCTTGCAGGCATATTAGGCTAAGAAATCGCCAACATGATGAAAAATTATTTTGTCAAAAATTTGTAGGTCACCCATCATTGTCTAATGTATTCTGTGATTAATTGCTAGCATAGATCAGCATTATGTCTTTCCAGTGAATCGCTTAATTGTTGCCTGCTTCATGCTCTTAATGTAATGACGAGGCATCTGGTCCTTTCACATGCGCTTTTAAATGCCAGCTTTTGCATCCAGGTTACGGGAACTGTAACATTAAACTTAAAGAACTAGTTGAAATTAAAACTTCCGGGAATCTGTCTCTTCTCGCTTTTTTTATGGCTGTGCACACGGTAGGCTGAGTGTTAGTGTTAATGTATGTAGATTTTATTTCTGATGAGTGATTATTTGACTGCTCATTTTACGAAGATTTATGGTGTGCTTTCTATCTCTTGACTGCAGTGCTACTCTTATCTTTAATAAAAGAGATGAGGACATTAATCAGCCTTTGTCAGGAGTCCTGACTAAGACATTAAATGTACTGTATGGGATAGGTAAACACGCTCCAGATCCTTCTCTACTCCAGTAGATCAGGCAAAAAAACACTCATTATATTTATCATAATTTCACATCTGCTGTTTTTGAAGCAATGTACCATGAGGCCATAAACTGTATTACAACTGTGCATAAATTCAACTGATTTGTGGCTGGAGTAACTAATTCCTAAAGTACATTTTAGAAAAACAAGCAGTGAGCCCTGAAATTGCAATTCCATAAAGGCACTAAATTACCGACTGCAGAATCAAGAATTTGCTTGATGTGATTCTGCAGTGACCATTTTATAAAAAGTGACAGTGTGCCTGTGATTGAGTCAATAAAATAAGGACGAGTGAGCCGTACACTCAAACAAGATTAAAGAGAAAGAGAATGACAGAGGACAGACACATGGGATATAAATAGAGGAAAGTGTAATGTTCCTCCCCTCCAAAAATGGCTTTAGGATGTAACTATTAAAAACAGGGAGGTTAATTTGTAAGCAATCATTTAAGTATGTGAGAAAAATAAAGACATTTATACCTCTGTTTTTATCAGATACAGTATTTCTATAAACAAGGATGTATTTTTTTTACGGTAAAGGGTTATAGCTTTTATCTTAAAATATCCCATATATTTAAAATGACTGGATTCTCTCATTTGAAAATCGTAAATAGTTCCTGCAAAATCAATGGGATTATACCAGCCTCAAACTGTGGTAATCAGAAGAGCAGTCAGGACTGCACCTTTCAAACTAGATCTTTCCTAAATTGGAAAGAATTTACTCTCAGGGAGTCCTAAGATTTGATATTTCATCATCAGCTAAGTGGAGTTACTTTTTTTGCATATGTTTCAAAGCAAAATAGTGAAATGAATGAGAAGAGTCTGCCTGGCTGTCTGTAAATCGGTGCTTTGCCTCTCCTGGTGGCAAAGCAAAGAGAGATCAAAAGACACAGGAGCTTCAAAAATATGGGAAGTATTGTTCCAAGTGCTATCATTTCTGAACATTTGTGATGTTCATTTTTGGCCAGGCCAAACCCAAAAGTATTAAAATTTTGGTTAACGGTGATACAAGAGAGGGTTTTCCTCTCAGTGATAGCTGAAAGTTGACACAAAATATTTATGAGAGATTTTTTTTTTTGTCCTCTTGGAGTATTTAAAAAAGAAAGTGGTTTCAGTTTCTAAAATAATTAGCTTTTCATTATGTTTCACACTGCTGTCACCATTGGTAGATGTTTAAGTACTGGACTAATGTTATGGCGTGGGATACTTTTAAAATTCCTCCTCTCAGGAGTTAGTGGCTGTCCACAGTGTCAACAGACTCTGGTGTGTGTTGGTAAAATATACATGATGTTCGCTTTGGAAAATGAGAGTAATATAATACCCTCTGGTGTTAATAAATGTGTATATAGTTTAGTTTTAGTACTGTTCTTGACCGCAGCCTGCTAAGCTTGGTCCACTCTCGTGGTTATAAATCTGTAGAGATTATGCTGAATATCTCTGTGCTCTGTCCGTGAAAGCAAGACAAAAAAAGAGTTTGTTTGATGCCGATGCATAGTTTCTATCTAATAGCATCAATCTGTGCATCACTGAGCGTTTCTTTTCCTGACCTTATTACTTTACTGAAATTAAGCTTGAAACAATCTGATGTCAGATACTGTATATCTACTTTTATTGCTAGCCTTGCTGGGCCTCTCCATATTGCTAGTGCTGCATCTCATTTTAGATAGGTTGAACCACATATATATTCTCCAGTTTATTGAGAGCCTGATAGATTGTATGCTGCGTTCTAAAACAGCAGGCCAGTCTTTTTCATGAATTTTGGAGAATAAATGTAAATTCACATGCATGCAGCTGACCAAAATTCATAGTTTTTTCTTGGCATTACAAATAAATCCAGCATATCACCAGAGATGAGTAAGAGCAGTACAGTGAAGTTGGCTTCAGTTCAGCTTTTCTGATTTAGTGGCAGTTTCAAATGTACTTGAAGAATCTGTAAAAGTTTGATTAGTATGCTAGATTCAAAAATATTTGCTCAAACGACAGAGCTGCACCAGGATGAATTGTAAGGATTCAATAAAATGCAAACTACCTTCAAACCAAGGCAAGCTTTTTCCTTCTATGCACCCCCCACCTCTTTTCTCTCTCTTGCCATTATCATATAAACTTAGCAGTTTCCTGCAGAGCTCCACCGCAGTCAAATAAAATTCAATGATAAAAATCACTCAATAGCTCCATTAAAACATAACTAAAATTATTCTTAGGACCACATCTAGGGATTAATATATTTAGAAGCTATCCAACATTTACATAGCTTTCCCTCATATAGAACATGATTCTGCGATTTGAAAAATAGTCAAGGATCAGGTGGCATGTGAGGAAAAGATTTTTCCTTATCAAACTAATCTACCCTACTCCATATCCTTGTTGTAAGAAAGATCTGATACTCATGGAGCAGATGTCTGAAGGAAGGCTGATGAACCAAAGGAAAAGTTCCCTCCACTGACAGCTGATATGAGTTGACCGGACACAACCGACCAAATCTAGGCTGATTTCCAATTTATTTCTCCGTAGCTGATTAACCAGACCATGCTGAACAGTTTCCTGGATGAATCTACTTAGTTGCATTGATCCTGCTGATCACCATGATATGTAAATGTCTACCGATGTCAAGTGCAGTTCCTTACCTATACCTAGCGGGAGAGCGTTGTTTAAGGGGGCAAAACCTTAAGAAACACTGCAAAGCCCCCGGTCAGTCAGACCTCAGGGAGCAGTCTGGGAGCTGTCCACATGTGGTGGGATGCCAGGTGCGTGCTCGTTCCATCCAGCCAGGTTCATCAGCTGCAATGCTGAGCCTGGAGCCAGGGCTTTGCTCGAACTAGAGCAGAGGAATATGTTGGGTTTAAAAAATGGCTGTGCTCATTTGCTGACCGCTGAATAGACCCACTCACACTGGCTTCAAACACACCCCTTTTTCATGATGCTTTCATGGTAGCAAAGCCAGGAAGTGTAGGGGTCAGGGGAAGTGTGAATACATGCTGAGCGGACCGTGTTTGATGCAACATACACTATCCCTGCCTGCTGAGACAGCATGAACACTTACTCTGGAGGCCAATTCCTTTACTTAGCTCCTTAAGCACTGGTTGACCCTCTGCAGGACTTCTCTCATCATTACATGTACTGAAAAATAAAAAAAGAGGGCTGGTTTCAAACAAATGCTTTCTTTAGTTTTGCTATTTTGCGAAAGACACTTTTTTTCCTATTTCCTTACACACCTTCACTCTGCTCCCAAGGGAGAAGCATAGTAGAATGAAAAAGAAGCGTTTACTGATAAAAATAAACAAAACATACTTATTCATATGAAATAATGCAATCTCTGGAATATTGTGCTCTTTATCAGCAAAATACATGCCTCTGATTGTTAACTCTGTACGTAAAGTACAAAAACACATTCCTCTAAACAAATGGGCTTTTCCCCCTCTGTATTTATCCTTATTGATTTTTATTTTTCTCCAAATGCAACAAAACGTTATATTTTCTTGTCCTTGAAAAAGTGGCATGATGTTAAAAGGGAGAGAGAATGCAAGGGAACGTTATTAGGAGTGACGGACCTGTTTGCTGCAAGGGACAACTGGACTCCATGTACCGCGGGCATTTTCTTTTGGCCTGCTATTTTCGGCTTCTTGAAGCCTGAGCAAGAGAACGATTAGCTGTAAGAAATTAAGCTGCTGGATAAGAGACCACTTTATGGTAGATGATTAGTCCACATGAAGACTTGTCCCAAAACAGCTATGTTAACTGCTCTCTTACCTTGAAAGCTGCATCTGCAGAAGGAAGAAATTTGGGGGTTGAAATATAGGGGTTCCCCCACATAATGACCAAGCAGTACTGTAAAAGTCCACCTGAAAATAATCTACCTCCTCTGTGGATAATTATTTTCAGTCAGTCATCCATAAAAACAAACATCTTTTAAACATCAGTATAGAATTTCTATTTACAAATGGTAGCTAGTGTATTCCATTCAAGATGTCCAAACACCTGCTAAGTGAAATGAAATTTGTCTGTTCTCAGTCTTGGTGTTAGATTTGCCTGATGCCTAATCTATATTTCATGAAAAAATCTAGTTAATGTTGTTATTTTTACTTAAATGTGTATATATGCTTAACCCAAAAGGACACTGAATAATGACCTCTGAGTTAAGCAAGTTTAGCCACAGCTAGGTGTATTTTGGACAATCCAGACATCAACACATGTACATCTATGCACAGAGGCACTGGAACAAAGAGAGAGGCAGTTGTAAAATATTCTGGTCTTCATATGCAACGATACCTTAAAAGCACTTTCAGTGTCTTAGGCTTGTAATTTTGCTTGTAGTACCTTAAGCTCATCTCATTTGCATAAGAGCTATATGGAAGGAAGCGAAGCCCAAATTCTGAAGACTTAATCAGTTATTAATTAGCATGTTGTACCATTAGCTGTTGTGAAATGGAATGTAGCATATTCATCACTGTAAACAGATGATTAAATTAATAGCATAATGTTAGGTATTTGGATATTTCTATCATACTGTTACTGTTCTTTGCTATACTGACTGCAAAATATAATAACTTCTAAGCAGTGTGTAAAACAAAGTGCTCAATTCACTTTATTAAAATATCCAATAATAATTGATTTAAAGGCAATAAAATGTGTTCATTAGAGGGTTTATATTCAAGAAATATTGAAAGTATACCTAAAACTGTCACTTTTATTGTGAATGAACAGGATAATATAATTTGAAAAGAGTGTGATCATACTAAAGATTTGTCCTGCAGCATTATCTGATAGCTCGTAAAGTGCTGAAATTTAATATGATGCTTTCAGTCAGTTTAATTGAAATTTAATTGCCACTTTGGGCAGAAGGTTTAGATCTGATCAATAAAATATTAAAGATTTTGTGCTTTCACTTGGAACAATTTCTTAGCCAATGCATCAAGTGTACCCTATGTTTTAGGAAATATTTGTTTGTTGTAATTCACATAATGTTCAATATCGCTTGCTAATCTGAATGTTTTAATGTGCTGCACAGATAAATAGTGGAAATAATAAAGCTATAGTTGATCCATTTAATTACAACAAGATGAAAGAAATAACGGTCACCTTCAGATTCATGAGAAAGGCATTAATGTAAAAGAGCTATAAATATTTTGAAATGTCAAACCTCAGAGAGACAGAGTCCAACATGAGTTTGGCTGTAAATCAGGCACATAGAAGGACCTTGAAAAAAAGATGGTTCTTTGGTATTTTAGAAATAATTACTAATACAAAAAGGGTAATGATGAACCTATAAATTACATTAAAAAGGGCCATTAGAGGAGGATTAGTTTATAAAGCTGAGAGATGGTTCCTGAAAATTATCCCACTCGTTATTTCTTCTTTTCATTTCTTATTATTCACGATCCCCAAAATTATCTGATTAATGATAAACTAATTGATTGCTACTTTGCAATTCAAATGCAATGGCCAACTTTGAGTCTTCCTTTACTGTAATCTATACTGAGACTTCATTTTTGTTCATCTTCTTTTGGTGACACTGTAGAGGGAATTATTCTAACTTGTTCTCTATAATGTATAGGGCCAACTTCAGTCTAAGCAGCACTGCCATGAAATTCATCTGTGCAATTAGCTCAGGCTACACAAAGCTCTTCTTCATGTCCAGAGAGCCCGGTGACTCTGCTCCTCCAACCTTTTGCCACTTAGCCACTCTCGCAGGACCTTGGTGAGAGCAGACACAGCTGGAGATGACTGAAATGCCGCTCTCCTGATTTCCCACAGGTCTTCAGCAGTGCTCATGGACCTAAACCCACAGAGTGTCTTATCAGGATCTGGAGTTTTCTGTTTGAGATGATACCATCCCTCTATTTGATGACTGGCTGCCACATTCTTTTAGATAATGAGCACTGATTCAAACAGCAATGCCTGAGTTCAGCTCTGCTCTGTCAGGAGTGCAACAAGAAGTTGGAGGAGGATCTGGGGAACAAAACCTCTGTCGTAGCCGTGTTATGATGGCAATTTCATTACTAGTTACTGCTTATTTGAATAACAGTAATTTCCAGTTTATGGTTTTTACTTAGGATAGATACAGACACACACAAGGTGGTGGACAGCATTTGACTTCTGATCTATTTTGCCACCGGTACACAAACACAGCAGGATCATCTTTTTGGCCTGAAATCAATGATGTCTACAGTGCTAGGTCGCAAGGATCATTAGAAAAAGATGAAAAAGTCCAGTCATTCTCACTTACTCTCCCACAGAACTCGACCATTTAGTTGAAGGATTGATGAACCAGCCCATTCAAAGCCCTCTGAAGACTGCAGTGGTCTGTTGCCCCTTTCTGTGTGCTTTCCTGTAGGAAATGAGTTGAAGTGGCAATATGGATCTCTGAAAATCATTAACTTTTCTACTGAGTGATTTCCTACTTCTGCTGACTTTGGCATCTCTCTGACAGTGTAAGGGGCAGTTTGAGTACTAATTCGAGAGCAGGGAGTAACTTAGCTTTTGGGGAATTTGATAAGCATGCAGAACAAAACATGGCCTAATCTGACAATTAATTGAACTATAAGGGACATAACTGCTAAAACCAAATATTTCCTGTTTTTACTGTCTTCAAACAGAATTCCAGGCCACAAGTTATAAAATTAGCAATTTTGGCTCATAAATTTGAGCGGCACTGGAGGCAAGAATCTTGAGAGACAAAATGATTTGACGGGTAAAATTCAGAAGTGGAGGACTAATATCATATTTCTATCCATGTTGAACCATTTCCTCTCTCTGTGCCTTTTTTCATCTACAGGATGGGAAGAGGACACTTCTCACTTTGCCACCTGTCTACCTTATTGTGATTATTGGAAGACTGAATAAATTAGTATTCTCACGGAATGTGCAGTATGGTAGGTGCTGCATAGCATTAATCTGTTTTGACCGGACAGGCCTGGGGACGTAGATTTTTAATAATCTGCTTTAGCCCCTAGTTTCACAATCTTTTCTTCAAGCTTTCCAGGATAAAATGCATTCCTATGGGAATATTTCTTGTAAACCTGTAATTCCTTTCTGGAGCTAATGAAGAATACTAAGGATAGTGGAAGACAGCAATAATTCCACATGTTACAAATTGGACCTGACTGCAGGACCTCTAAGCAGCAAAACTGATTAGAAAGAGTGTCCTCCTCCCCCAAGCAGTAAGATGGCATGATCTCCTCTTCCATGGCACTAAGAAAGAGCTGTTAAAACAATTGACCTACCTTGGCCTTTTAAACATCAAATTTCTTTCTTAGCTTACATAATTAAGATTTCATTAAAAACATAAAGCATTTTTTTAAAGTTCAGTTTATTAAAATTCAGGCAGAAAACCAAGAAATTATCATTACAGACTGCCAAAAGTTGGGCCAAGACTGGATCTGGAATTTGGTTTGGAACACTGAGAAGGTAAAGGCTGCTTCTGACATGCTGTTCAGATCATGATTTGGATTTTGAACCCCTTGAAGTGCTTGTATTAGCTCTACAATTTTTTTCAGACCCTTTCTAATAAGGGCTGTTTTTCAGCATGAAATTTATTCACTGCCTTTTTTTCAGACTAAATCACAGTCCTTAATGGATTTAAACCTTGTCCTTTGAATACGATATTTTTGTATATGTTCAAGTAGCATTATATCTTAGACAAAAGCCATTCTTTCATTTGTTCCTTAACTTTCCCACATCCCTACTTCAAGGGTACATTTTTCACCTAGAAGGCACTAAAATTGGTGTCACCTTTGACAGTAGAGGATTAAAATGGTTGTGCTGCAGCATCTTGTATTTTCTCTTCTTCTTCTAATTTATCACAACCACATATTCCACAGGAAGTTCAGGTGGGGGGAGAGAGGGGAGGAAAGATGCCTAGCTGATAGACAGTACCTCTACCTTGCAGAAGATTCATTCCACTGCACATTTTGAATCTGCTGACAAGAAACTTGCAGCACAAGTAATCAGAGCCTTCACAAGATTGATTTTGTCCCCTGCTAGTATATGGCATATAGGGGGAAAAGGTTCTCATCTCTCAATGTAATCTTAACTATTTAGAAGCCATTATTGCAGGATTACAAATCATCTGAATACCTTTCTTGTGTAACTTAGTTATTTATTAGCAAGTCCAGCAAATTAGTCAGGTAACATTATATAGGGTCTTTCCAGTCCTGAAGCTCTTATTTGGCGGGCTGCTGAATTAATCTCTCCATTTGCAAGTGCTAGTAAATCTATGAAGTTCTTTAAACAATACTGCATAGTGCTGAATGCAAACATTTAACAATTTTTTTATTTTTCTAATTGTTGAGAAGGCTTAGCAAATTGTATATATATAGTTCACTTTTTCAAAGTGACTTGAACAAAAACGCAGATGAATTCTGTCCTAGGTTTGTAAGAAATGCTTAAAGTCAACTTGTCATAGAGACTAAATTGAATCTACTACCTATACTGCTCTGGAAGGGAAGATGTAGGGAAAAAAAGGAGAAGCATGAGATTTATCTGATATTTGGTTGATGTATGGCTATATAAAATCTTAAGTAATACAGATAATGTCACACAATATTGCAACATATATTTTCAGTTGAACATTATAAGACAATAAGGCATAAATGGAAATTAAAGGAAAAAATTCCGAATGGTTGTCAGAGAACACTTTTTCATTCAGAGAATCATAAACATATGGAATGGTGTGTCAGGCAAAGTTTCTGAGATAAGAAGAGGGGAGTAATTACAAAATGGATTTATATCCTGAGGAATAAAGCACAGACAATGGGAAAGAGCTTTAAGTCAAACGATTTTTAACCCTCACTAAAAAAATCCTCATGAAAATCATATTTAATAGGTTCCACCTAATTTGCTGAAGTTTGCCTTCTATTCTTTGGTCAGTAATGGACTATAAATAGGCATGTGTAAGTCATCCACCCATGTTCACAGCTACCATGTACTTTTAATACATATCAGTATATCAAAACGCAAACATAGAAACAGTGATATGTTCCCTATAGAAATAAATTACTTGTTGATGTGAAGATATTGGATACTCAGAGCATACAAACTCCTGATATTAGAAAATATGGCACTCAGAGTGACTCTTCTGTAGTGGTGTGCAAAAATAAATAATCTAGATAGATAAATATATTAAAAGGCAGCCTGCAGGGCAAATAAAAGCAGTAAACATATTTTCATGTGTGAAACAAGTAATTAGAGGAAAAGTGACAGAAAAATGCAAAACAGAACATTTTCACATTGTTGCTCCAAAGTGGGGCTGGGCAGGGGGGTGTCATTCAGTCTTCAATCCACTTAAGAGATTCAGGCAGGAACACATACTTTAGTAGAACTTTCATAGTTCTCAGTCTCAACAATAACACTGGGCTCACAGATTTCATATTTCATAATAACTATTTCACATAAAACCCCAATTTATATATGCATTATGTTGCCAAAACTAATACAGTCAGCTATATTTATGTTAAGACTCTGAAGAGCTATGAAAAGGCACGACTTTGACATAACTGGTTAGAAGAGGAGCTCAACTATAACCCAGATATCTAACTGACATACCCCATTAGAAGTGTGATCAGTGGCTTGCCCAATTCTCTGTCCCTCCTCTGCTCTCCAGTCTTACTTTTGTAGCTAGGCTGAACTCACTTTATTTACCTCAGTTTTTCTCCCTTAGTCAGACAAAAAGAAAGTAGAGCATACTACCTAGATGATAGGGGAACAATGCACATCTAAATCTATCTCCTGCAAATATGTGCAAGCTTCTGTAATTCAAGATTTCCTAGACAAAAATACATGTTTATGTGCCACGCTGCTGCTGTGCAATGAGGCTGCATCTTTGACACGTACGACCTACCACAGAAGTGCTGCACAGGTGGCTCATGTATGGGTGGTAGGGTCAAGGCAATCTCTTCGCAATGTAGAAATGACTCCACAATGCATGTGCAGTGACTGCTGTGTACCAAAATCACCATATGTGAACTGTGGCCATTTGGACTCTGGGACACTGGGCCCCTGCCCAGACAATAACTCGAGAAATCCAAGCAAATAGACAACATTTTCATTTTCTGCTGAAAATAAAATTGTTTGGATCAAATATAGAAATAGAAGGGGAAGGCAGAACATTCAATAATCCCACCCTAAACAATTTCATGTGCTGAGGATGTGAGTGACCAAGATGAAACCTAATAGAAGTCTACATGTCATAGCCCTTGAAAAGAAAAATATTCCTTTCATAGTTCTGAGGGGAAAGAAATTGTCCAGCAAGACAAGCTAACTCATGCTGATGAACAAAACCCTGTGGTTTTAGAGACAGGAAAAGCTAGATTTAACAAAGACAGCATGAATGCTATCTGTACTTATCATCAAGAGATCATAAATCATAGCCATCCCATAACTGTAACAAAATCCATGCTTAAAACAACGTGGCAGGAATCAGAGACACCTATACTGTCAAAATGTGGCCAGACTTACTCCAACATTACCTCTCAAATACCTCCTGCAAAAGGAGACAGATTTCAGCAGTACTTTTTTACAAGTAGTGAAGGGCAGGTGTCCAACTGGTAAATTGTTGAATGTAATTCCCTTAGCACTTCTACAGCTTCATTAAGAAAAAGGATGAAACTAGACCAGGAAAGTAGCACAGTTCAAACCTGTCTTGACTCTGCTCCACTTCATCAGTACAGATTCAAGCATTAAAAAAATAAAATAAAATTAAGCCTCACAGGAAGGAAATATTAATACTAGAATCAAGTCAGAGAAGTCACATTCACAACAACCTTCTATCTGAATGGTTGTGCTGGCTGAGACATCGCTGATGCTACAGCAAATCATAGCCACTTCCACACAGGTGGATGGTGGAGGGTAAAAATTTCCCAGGCAGCAATTTGTACTTTTGAAATCAACCGGAATTAGGTGCATAAAGTGTCTTTAAAATGCTACCCATAATCAATATTTAAAATGCTCAGTCATGCTTTTCTTGCATTTTTTCACCTAGAAATATTTTATCATAAATGCTATTTTTAAGTTTTGCCTTGAGTATGCTATTTGCAACTTACCAGATTCAAATTAACTACCTTATTTAACAATAAAAATTACAACAATAATCATAAAAAGTGTAATCGCACTGTTTGGAAAATGGGCACTGGAAGCAGAGGGCTAGAAAGAGGAATGGTCCAGTAATGCCATACTTGCTGCTAGTGTTGGAAGAGAAAGAAATTATATCAATTTTGCTGTTCAGTAGAAGTGTCTTGTTTCAGGTGAAAAGCCATGAGGCTAACCTTAAAGGGGACTCAACACAACATTTAACCAGAAGAATGACGATGATATTGCCAGGTTTCAAAGCTGGAGAACTGAGAGTGGTTGAGAGGATGAGGTTCCTCAGAATTCCGGGAAGAGTGGTAAAAGGCTTTCTCATAAAAATAAAATAAAAGGAAAAACATGTTATCGAGTAGCAGAAACTGGGAACCAAAAAATCAGAATCCAGGCTCTAAATTCTGATTAAGCATGAGACTACTTGTACTGAGCCAAATTACTGGGCATCCTGTTATCTTTGCCAATCTCCAATATAAAAGTGGTATTTTAGCTGTGGCTTTTTTAGAAATGATGTGACCAAATCCCTCTCTTATTTAGCATTGTTTCCATTCCTTTTTTTTAAGATTGTACCAAAAGCACACATCACTAATTTTGATTCTTTAAGAAGGTGTTTCTATCTTGAGGAGCTCATGGGAGTGATAATTTCCATAGGTAAAGGTGAAATTTACACGTTGGCACTGCCAGTTTCAATCTGCTCAGGGTCAGACTTCTACTCCTGAGAGTTAAAATCTCTTACATGCCTGTGAAAAAATATTTGGAAGTCCTATTTCTAATTGGCAGTGGGAAGTGCTCAAGTATACATCACAAAGCAGCTGTAACAATTGGCTTTACCTGCACCTGTCTTGGCTCTGAGATCTCTCAGTTCCCTAGGGTGAGCAAGCTGGCATCTTGCACAAGGTTTCATTTAAAATAATACAGGAATATTTGAGGCTTTGATTTATCCAGAAGAGTATCAGAGAAAGCTTTAAAAACTGTGTCTGCATTTGGCACTGGAAAATACTGTGACACATAGGACCTAAAAACAACACCAACCAGGGAAAGAGCCAGGTGACTAGAATATAGAATAAGAGAATTGTTAATTTAATGCTGTTTTCATGATGACTTCCACAGACATGCAGTATTTTCTTTTTTATCATCATCTCTAATCTGCCTCTAATTTTGAAAATCCTATTAAAACCAGGTTTTCACAAATTTCTGCATGGCTGCTTGACCAGTGTTCTGCAACTCAGAATGAAGGATAGCAGATATCAGTAATCAACATTGTGTGGTATATTTAAACTGTAGGCAGAACTGTGATGTGAATGGAGGCCAGGATTTAGCCTCAGCAAATAGATCCATTGAAGAAAAAAAGTGCTGAAACAAAGCGACATTTATCCCTGGGTTGCAAAAAAGGGGCTGTTTGTGCCAAACGAAATGAGTACTTGAACAAGACATATTCAGACTCTAATGCACATGAATTGCTTTGTACATATTCCTTGATAGCATACCCATGCATGATGCTGTTAGTGTCACTCTAGGCATGTTATGGATTTACTGTATTACATACAATGCAATTATTGATTTACATAAGTATTGCTATTTTTCCCTAAATGTAACAGATTTTAGCTTGAAAGGACTATAAACTGAGAGACTTGCTATAGTTTAAAATTGGCAGCTGGTCGGGAGATGAATGCCAGGCAAAGTGAGTGTACAGGAGGTTCCTGCTGTTTCTGCAGGGAAGCGTCCCTGGGTGAGACATCTGCTGTTCAAACTTCACCACACATTTTATCAGGTGACACTCCGTCAATACCTAATCCAAATTTCTTCTGTTGTAAAATGTTCTGGGAAAACAAAAATATTTACTTTCCATTTTGTATTAAAAATTGTCAGATCCATTCAATTTGCCTATAAATATTTTATTAATAAATGTCTTCATTGGTTCTGCAGTTCTTGTAAGCAGTAACTTACTTTCCCATGCATATTCATTATTCTGTGGCATGAATCAAGATTCAGACCCATGCACGCATATTCTATTCAAAACACTCTCACTGAGTTTGCTACATCTGAACTCTTGGTTTATTTAGCCACGCAACAGCCGATCTAGGTGAAGTACAATTGAAGTAGGTTCAATATGGAACTCAGAAACTTAAAATTTGGCCCACCCGAGGCCTAACATTGAGACATTTGCTTCCCACAGTACACTCCAGATTCCCAAATGGGATTTCCTCAAGCCTACGTGGGAGTTAAGCATCCTTCTTCCACAGAGAATGGCTCTGGAATTTTTTCTGCATGGCAACACTGCTTCAGCAGAAGAGGTGAAGAATGTTCCCACCCAAAATAAGCTCTGACCAAGAGATTAAATGACTCTTGAGAGGTGGGAAATGAGGTTGAATTCCCTCAGGAAGAGAAAGAAACTAAATCTGGGTTTCACACATCCTGGCAAGAGCTCTAGCCATTGGACTACTGTGTAAAGGGGGCACATCCTCTCTCTGTGCTTTAAAATAGCAGCTGCAGCTGTATTTTGTGAGGATCACTGTTCTGACTGTGTACCAGATGCACTCTCAAAACCAGACAAAGCCTTCTAGTCATCTTAGGTGGATGACCCCCTAGTTTCTAGCCAGGATTAAATACAAGATTGGTGACAACCTTCTCAGTCCTATTAATTTGGAAACAGCATAAAATCACAGCTTTAGGCACCCAGAGTACCTTTAAAGCCACAAGATAACGTGCTCATGTGCTGCTGGCACTTCTAGGGTTAAGCAGCAGCTAAGCAGGAGTTTTCAGCAACACTGTTTTTGAATTAGATGTCTCTATTATCCCTATGAGGATTGGGTAACTATAAGGTTAACTGAGGTCGTTAAGGTAATCTGTGGCAAGGTACAATACTGGATCCAGAAGGCTTAGGTTCAGCTACTGGACTTTTCTTTTAACTGTTTAACTATTAAGAATGTTTCTGTGGAAGAAGCATAGATGCAAAAAGCAGTTGGTGATACATTCTACTCATTTTGGTGTGTTTTAGAAACACCGTTAGCATAAATCTTCTAGTGTGATTTGCACTTCACTTAATTTTATAAATATATAGACAAGCCTCAGTCTGCACATCAGAACCAGGAATGTTTTTGTATCAAGAACCTCAAATGAGAAAATCTGTAAATGAGTTAGCTGTTTTCTCATCTGTTCTCTGTGCCCCTCTTGCTGCCCCTTCTGCTGCTGAAGAAGAAACTGTTTTTCGTTCCTCCCTCCCCCTCCCCCCCAAGGTTCTGTCTCACAACTGCTACTGCTTGGCTGATGGGTGGAGGGACACAGAAACAAATCCTCAAATTTGTAAGAGTCAGTGAGTAAGCATCCCCTGGCAAAACACTTTAAGAGAACAAAAGATAATAGCTGAAATCAGAATGTGCTTTTACTCTATTAAAAAAAAATAATCTCCACTCTGATCACATCCATGCCCTTCAGAGCATTCCACTAGAGTTTGCTTGTATTTTGGGCACACCTCAGCTCCTCACCCCTAAGTCTTTCCTTGGCCTCAGCCAAGACCTGCTCCCTAATCTCTTATTTGCTCAATTTGTTCTATGTAAGTCCTTCTCAGCATGCTTGCTATTCTTATTTTTTGGGGGGTTCCCCCCTCCTAAGTCTCTTTCCAATTTCTTGAGTCAACTCACCGAACCAACCTTTCAAAACCTTTTCTCAGTGCTTGTCTCTAACATGAGGAAGAAGAATATGAAGATACACCACAAAGACAAAAGCCAACATTTTCAGCTGTTGTTTGCCAGACTAGCTCTATTGACTTAATGGACTAGCTGAGGAGCTGATCTCTCAATTAAAGCAAAAAAAAAAGCCTGTCTCCCTCTGTCCTCCCACAGTGTTCTCTATGTGTTTTTTCCCCTCACGTAATTCGTTGAGGATGGTGCTTGTATCACTTCCCTTGTCACACACAGAGCTCAAAACACTAAGCCACCGGGCAAATGATAGATAATACTCTAGTCTTGCTCCCTTCGCATTTTCTGAACGAACTATTTATAAAGCACTACAAAATGCCTGTTGGGATAAATCTTATGTGAATCCAACTGTAGATTTTGAATTATGAATTTGATAGAACTAGAATGGGGACTATTGGATAACTTGCCAAGACATTCTCTTCACTACTGGCCACTACAAAATGCAATGTATTTTGCTTCATACATTCCACTTGCTACCTCTTGTACTACTTTGGGTTGAACTTGTCTCCCCCAAACTTCTTCTCTATACACTTTCATACAACCTATTTGCTGACACATATATCAGAAGACAATGACAAAAGGACAGAATTCTGATTACTTTCGCAACTCTTCAGCTTGAAGCATGAACTTGATAACAAGATTCTAAAGTGTTCAACATAGTACATAATTCTTTTCTAATTTCTGTGGAAAGGATTATTTCTAAATATATCTACAGACATATCTACAGACTGCTACAGACTTAGCTTTTCAGTGAGCTTGCTCATCATGCTTTTTCTCCTCCTAGTTATTGCAGTTCATTAATTTCAACAAATAGTTAACAATGCATTACTAACATCCTTACCTGTTAATTAGGACTAAACATTATTTTTGTCATCAGAATTCCCCCCTACTCTGTATAAGTCTTGTGGAATCTTTGAATAAGTTGTTCAATGTGTTCATGATGGGAAGCAAACCTCAGCAAGATATGAAGATGGTAAAACCGTATTACATACAGCACACAGCTAACTTCATCTGCCTCTAAACACCTTAAATTCTGAACTCTTTTGTCTAGGGAGTGCATCTTAAGCACTCATTTCCAATTTTATTTGATGAGTTGAAATAAATAAAGAAAATACTCAATTCTACACAAATAAAGTCAAATTCATTATCAACCTGATAATTAAGGTAACATTTTTATATACTTTACTTTTTAGAAGGAACAGTCTAGTTCATCAACCTATGTTTTCTAGTCTTTGTGCAAATAGATCTTTTTCTTGTTTCAGCTGGATAACCAATACAGGGAAGATCAAATCATCCCCAGTTCAAGACTGATATTACAAGTACATCTTTGGGGCCTATCAGGCAGTTTGCCCAGGTTATAGATAATTAGATGATGGATATTCTTCCCTAAAAATTATTGATATTTAGATTATAACTGGAATACTTCTCTCAACACAGGGCTTCATGAAATATTCACATCCAATTCAAAATGGTACTGCACGTTACATAAAATAAAATAATTTTGATGATAGTAATGTCACTTTTCTAGCTTAAACATTCAACTCCTAAACCAATAAAACACCCCTATGATCTTTTTAAGAGTAAGATTATTTAACCTAAAGGCTTTTTAGGTGTTTGCAACACTATTCTTTTAGAACTGTTCTCAAATAGATTATGTGGGTTTTAACACACACACACACACACCCACTCTCACCATCTGCTGGAAATTTATGAAAAGTATAAGAATGTTAAGGTAGATTTTCTCCATTTATAAAAACTGGGAGAAATTAAATGAAGAAATAGGATAGTTTTAAAAGACAGCTGTTTCAGTTCTGAGGGTTTCTTTCAATTTAGAAAAATGTTGGTAATCATCTAGACTAGAATTGCATGCAACACCAACCCCAACCAACAGCAAGCTGGAAAGAGTTAGTGAAGGACCTGATTGCACTTCAGTCATGCTGATTTCCCCAGAAAAGATGAGAGCTTCCCCACTAATGCTCTCCTGGAGGTACTTATTACACATACATACACTTCAGGTGGGCCCCCTTCTGCCCTGTTTTGTTAATTATGAGGGCTTTTGTCCACATTAGCCTGCACCCTTTGCTTGCCAATGCAGTCCATTTCCTCCACTGATTATACATCATCAGCTCTCTCCCCCATCATTCCTAGTTTAAAGCTCTTCTCACCAGACTGGCTAGCCTTTTGGCAGAGATGCTTTCGCTCCACTCAGGCAGGTGGATCCCACCCTCTTCTCAACCCTCAGGAGGGCCTCATGGTCATAAAAGTCAAATCCAAGCTGTCAGCACCAGCTACGCAACTTTCTGTTGACACAGGGTCCATCCAGTCCTTCTCAAGCCCTGCCTTTCCACCAGCAGGATTGAGGACAAAACCTCCTGGGTTCCCATGCTCTTGACACTTGCCCATAAAGATATGTAGTCATGCTTGATACATTCAAGGTCTTGCCTAGCAGTATCATTGGTGCCCACATGGAAGAACAGCAGAGGGCAACAGTCCAAGGTTCAGAAAAGCCTCAGGAATCTCTTCCCAACTTCCTGGATCCAAGCCCCAGGGCAAAGAGCAAACCAGGCCTCTATCCCCCACAGCAGGGAGTCTCCCACTACTATCACTGCTTCTTTCTAGAGCTGCTGGCATGGTTCAGGCCCAGATGCTTTCCCGGACAGAGTTTCCAGCCTTCATCTGCTACTAGGGCACTGAACCTACTCTGTAGCTGCAGACCTGCAAGTGGAGCAGGAGCTTTCCTCTGGCTGTCAGAAGTCACAAGCTTCCAGCCTTTGCCATCTTGGCAGACTGTTTCTTAATCCGACAAGCACAGACCCTGCTGCCCTGCCTTTGGTACTGCTGGGGATTCAGATTTTGCACCTGCAGGGTCTCAGCTCAGGTCAATCTCTTTCTCATCATTTCCAGTGCTGCACAGTCTGCTGACCTCATCCCCCAGCCCCTGTACTTGGGTGCACAGACCCTCTACGCACACACACCTCCTGCAGGCAAGGACACCCTCTCTCCCTGCACCACAGGAGACCTCAGGCACCCTTGCAGCCCCAGACATGGAGAGCTGCATCCTCCTTCTGGAGGTCTGCCTGAATTGAAGCCTCTGATATGCCAAAGGTAGTTGCTACCATGGGTGCTGGAGACTGCACCCTATAGTGCATCATCATCATCATCATCATCATCATCATCATCATCCACAGAACCACTGTCCTCAGCAGAGCTTCTGACCCCCTTCAGTGCAAATTGCTGTCTCTAGTAGGTGTGCTTTAGGCTCAGCACTTTTATAGACACTCCCTAGCACCTGTTGAAAGGGTGCTTGACCCTCCCTAATCAGGAGTCAGCTGGAACAAAAGCTAAAACACCCTTTGATCAGGAACAGCTGACAGAGCTTGCTGGAAGCTGCTAAAGCTTCCTAGAAGTCATAAGCCCTCTGCAGTTATTCTTTCCTGGCAGCAGTAGCAGGCAGCCTCAGGCTCCTCAAAGGGTTCATAAAAGTCCTCTGACAATCCAGGAAGATGTTCCCAGAAGATTTCCAAGATCTAAAAGCAGAGTCTAGAAATTGTTTCTGTAGATGTTGGTTGCACCCATGGGATGGGCTCCTGGGATATTATGGAAAGAATGGTGTGGTAAAGCACACTGATAATGAAGGGAAAATAGGAAGGGAACAGTTTTCTGCTTTTTGATGTAGAGTCTCTGGGCTGGTCTCTAGAGGGGAGAGTAGGGAGGGTTACATTGCCTACCTTCTCTAATGTACAAAAGAGTAAGCAATGGCTCAGGACATCAAAGATTGGGAACTAGCAAGCAGTTGCTATAGTTTTGCTCTGGACAAACGTTTGTCCAGGGTTTTGGAGTATGAGAGTGAATTTTTGCACCTTGAAAACAGGGGATGCCTCAAGCTACATGCAGTGCCTCTGATCTCTTCCTGAAGGAAGGTAATCTGGTCAGTAGTTGAGTGCCTTGAAAGCTATACTTGGGTTGTTCTTGATTACCTAAGCTAAAGAAGAATTTCTCAGGATATTTGTATGACTACTTATGTTCTGTAAACTGGTAATATGGCCTGAGTAGTTTAATGTCTACTCTTTACCTAAGCTAGTTTAGGTCCATAAGTTAAAGGAGCCTTTCCACTGACTTACTGCAAAATGACTTAGTCTGTGTCTTCAAAATACCCGTTGGAAGCATTGAACTAGGTACAGACTGACCTCCAGGTGCTGCAATGTTTAGTTTCCCAATATGTTTATTCCTTTAGGGACTTGGTACTGTTCTCCAGAAATGTAGCTCTTCCTGCATTATTTGCTGTATTAGAACAGAAAGTTAAATGGTTATTAAAAAAAAAAATTCATGGCCTTCTTGACATTTCCAGCAGATCATTTCTTACTTTTTTTCTGTCTCCTCTCTCATTCATTCACATATACACATATACTCTCTGTACTTCTTAGTTTCTGCTCTTTTTGCTGTGCAGGAGGGCATAGGGCCTTAATTATCATATGAATACTTCAGTTTATGAATAACATACATTATTTACATCAAAATCATGACCCAGAGTTGTTCTGTGTGTGCAACACAAAAAGAGATATTGTCTTTGAAGGTCTCAGTAAAAATATAATGTGGATACGATTTGTTTATTTTAAAATATCTTTTCACTATAGACTAAACAGTTCCAAACATTAATAATGGATATTTACCTAGAAAAAATTACAATGTAAGAACTCTATTGCCTGAAGGACAATATTAATTAGTAATAGTAGTCCATAACTTAGTTTCAAAAAATGCATGCTGTCTTCTTTAAAGTATGTATGGAGCATAATTACACTAACGTTGGTCAAATTAGGTCACTTCCTTTGAGGCTTTGTAAATATCCAGATGTTATCTTTTTCATCTATGCAGCTGAGATAGTTTTTATGTATTTTATTCCTTGTTGCATCTAGTAAAGCCTCTCTAGGCAGAAAATGGTCCCTGCGATCCCCTAGTGTGTGTGCTGCTCTCTGTATGCCAGCCCTGCTGAAGAGAGTGGGAGCTACGCATTTGTATCTTGGAAGAGGCACTGTGTTTTAAAATCAAGCAGTAAACATTCATCCCAGTTGGAAGCAGTATACATTTAAACTTATAAAAAGATTGTTTACAGGGGCTGGTGGAAGGAGTAGGTAGTGTTTATTTTAATTATTTATTCTTCTATTCATTTTCAAAGTGGTAATGAACCCTTTCAAAAAAAAAAAAAAAACTGTTGAGAAACACAGGCTATTTAGCACAAACGTAGTATTGACAAAAATGGATCAATATTTTTTTGGTACTGTTGACATTCTGCAAAGATAATTTAGTATCCTACACAACGTTGTGTCAGTCACCTGCATTTCCCAGGTAATCCTGCCTTCTTGATTTCATAGGAACCACTGCGGAGGTTCCCTTTGTGTGTGAGCACACCTGGCCTAATGAGACCTGCAAGTGTAAATTCTAGCAACTCTGTATGCAGGTGTTGGTGTTCAAAACATATGTGTACAGCTGCTTTTGAGTACACAGAACAAAGACTTTGCAGTTGCAGACCCTTGACACTTTATGCATTTCAGTATAAAGATCCTATGAAACTGAAGACCCAAAAAAGTCGGTCAGAACAGAATGCTTGGCTTCTTGAGATATATATTACGTCAGTAGTGGCTATTTTAACATGGACAGTCTTCTGCAGCAACAAGAGTCACTGCCCCTTGATCTGAAGAAGAATTTTGCAGTGTTCTTGTTCCCTACATGCAACTCTGCTGACAGCCGATATGGGGGAAACACACTTTTTTCTAGTTATGCTGAAGTTTCCATTCAATTTGAAAATTACTTTTCTGTTACTATTCAAATACCAAATAGAACACATAGCACCTCAGTACTGGGAAACTGATATAAGGATGAAATTTTAACCTTGTTTCTGAATTTGCTTCATTCTTTTAAAATATACTCTTGTAGGTTAATCTATTCTTGTTATAGTTACCTTTTTCAGCATTCACCACCTTGTTCGTGTTTTATACAATGTCAGATAGCAAGTGTCAAGAGAAATTTAAAATTATAGTTCATTTACTCTAGTTAAATATAAGGAAGCAAAAGCAATTACCAGAGTAAAATGATGGAATTAAAGATTCTTCCTGCAACCTAGTTAGGTATTTAGTGTTTGACGAGTGTTGCAAAAGATAAATACATTTTTCAGAGAGGACTGTATCAATCTAAAATCATAAATGAAAGCCAACGAACATGATTTAGATATCAAATATATGATTTGCAAACAAAAATCAGTCTTGGACCAGGAGGCTGAAGCTAGTTGAGAGTGTAAGGTTTCTTCTTTGTTCCTCCAATGATATTTTTTCTGTAAGTGGTGAATAATTTCTTAAAACTGATTTCAAATTTCTTACTGAAAATATGCTTAAAGAAAGATTAAATTCAAAAACAATACTGCAGATGTTCTGTAGAAGATCTGATATACATATGTGTGTGTATATATATATAATCCCATATAAACACAAGGATAAAATGTTAATTAGTTTAGTTTAATTACAAGCTTTCTACATGCTGGAAGTTGAAATTTAATGGGCTGGTGATTCAGTTTGATTGATCATAAAAAGTGAGCATAGACTTATTGTTGTGGTGACTAGTCTAAACTGTATGTCATGTGCATCTGTAATTTAACCTGTGATTCATACTATATGGCACATTACACATAACAAAATCCTTTTGATTGTTAAATATAGAGAACTTGAATTCACATAAGCCTTACTTATAAATATCAGATGTTCTATAAGAATAAGATATAAATTCCAGGTTGTCACTATTTTGACATTGCTTTCTGTAGTAACAGTTAACTGTATTCAGTTTAGGTTCAGTGTGAGGTTATAGCATGGCAAATTGTTGTGCTGCCCTGGAAAAAAACATTAAAGAGCAGAGCCCGATCATGAAAATTCAGAGAGACTGGGATGGTAGGGGAGGAGAATAATTTCCAGAAGTCTTTTTTTTTCCTCTGAGTATGGCATGCTTGTTTTCACCAGATTCCTTTTAGGTTATTCTTATTCACCACCAATATGCTTGCAGGCAGCAGGAAGGAGTGGACATGAAATTCCTGTTCCCCTCTTGCCTGTCCAGCTGTAATACAAGAAAGATCTGCAATAATGTGAAGAAATTCAGGGGACCGTGCTCTCCTGACTGCTCTTTGTGTCATGTATTCTGGCTATCCCCAGCTTCCCAGACCACAGCACAGAGAGAGAACCAGAGCCAGGCTCCGTGTGTTCCTCACCTTACACTTGCCACCAGTGGGATATGAAAAATTCAGCTTCTGTATTCTGGGGCTGGAGAATGGTAGGATACCGCTCTTGGTGCTCCTGTGAAGCAGAAGACCCCTCTTAGGACTTGAAACATCCAACTGTGGGGGGAGGGGGGATTTGCATATGTAAATTTCTGCATTTCGCTTGCATTTCCTGTTAAGAAAAGCATATTAAAGTTTACTCAGAGTTCTTTTATAAAAATTAGAATAATATCTCTCAAGATGCCACCAGAAATTCAGAGCAAGCAATACACTAGTCAGAGTGTTTTGGGAATTTAGGTTTTTATGATGAGTTTATAAATCATTTGAGAAAGATAGTACATGTATATCTACATGTAATTTGTTTTCAGGTATGGAGCTGGCATGGAAATCTTTTTCAGCTTCTACCTTTTTTAACACTTCTAAACTTATTGTTTAAATAGCAGCCAAAGCAAACACTTTCTTCTTTTTATGCTGCCCTTCAAGGGACACAGTTCTATTTGCAGTGAGTTGTTATGACTTCTGGTATCAGTAAAGTCTATTCAAGCGTGAATAAGGGTACCTCTGATCCATCTCCAGTTCTGATTGTCTCGCTGTTTTTAAATATGACACAAAAAGGTATCAAGAGGTTCTTAATATTTTGAAATATCCAGTCACAGTGAATGCAAGATCGTTTTGAAAGAGCATGATAGTCATATTCGCACCTGTGTAATCAAATCATGTTCTTTGAAGATCTGGGCCACTGTTCAGGTTTTAATGCTGTAATTTGTAACTTGTTTTAAATCTAATGTTAGTGTTTTATTGAACATAGGAAAAAATGATGACCAGTTACTTACACATACTGAATAGTAATAGAAAGGGAGTCAGACGATGAAGACAGGGAAACAAGATGGAGCCAAAGCACTGTGGGTTCCGAGTTACATTAAATATACATAGCATTATTATAAAAGTCGTATCACTGATTAGAAAGTGCTTTTCAGCCCTTACCATCTGCCTGTATTGTTGTTGCTTATAAGGTTTAGTATTTTCTTCTGGGGTCTAGCCAGCCCGCTTGTGTTTAATAATCTGCTGTCCTTTTATACTTTACTCAGCAATCATTCACGTTCTGTTGCAATACCAGCAAAACTTTAAACAACTACTTCTCATGTTTAATTCATGTTGGGGTTATTCTCAGATGGTCTTAGAATGCACCCATTCACTACAATCTTCTTAAAATAGCCTTTGGATATACAAACTTACAGACTCTTTGCTCATTTTCCCAGAAGGAAGCCTTCCACTGTACTGTATTTCCACTGCACATAATGCAAATTAGGGGAAAAGGAGAAAAAAAGAGAGAGAGAGACCAGGTTCTCATGCAGGTGCTCTGCACCACTTTTCTATGGCATTCCATATTAATCTTCTAGCTAGTGTTTAGTGAAATATTTATTTAAGAAAAACAAAGCTGTCTTTTTTTTCCCTGAGAAATAATAATAAAAAATTCTCCCTCCGCCCACAGTTGTTATACTAACATAAATGCATTGGTATGAGATTAGCCTTTTCTGGGGCCAGTAGAAACATGCAAAAACTACAGACTATTTTCTCCTCAATGGCATTTTGCTGTGTTTGTTAAGATTAGGTAGAAATCACCTTTCTTCTCCCCTTTCTGTATGTAGGCTTTGTCTGGACTGCTACAGGATTCTACTGTGCACAAAAGATTGCCAGACTAAGCCCTGAAGATTTTTCGAAGACACTCACCCAATTTTTATCAGTAAGTCTGGTCAATAAAAATAAAGGGGAATTACGTAGCTAACTCTTTTCTGTGAAATAAAGGAAAAAAAATCTTGGGAGGTGTTGGTACAGTATATATACTTTCTTTCGCGGAAAACTATTTCCGTGGAAGCAGATACAGTACTGTAGAATGTCTGGCACCAAGAAGCTCTGATAGGAAACATTAATCAGAGCTCAGATCCAGACAGCGAATTTTGCTTATGCTTTTAGCTCTGTGACTCTGTGATTGTGTTCAATAGAAGTTAGAAAGATCACTATCCATGCAAATACTTCGAATATTTAGGATATAACATGGAGGTGCTCTGTCTTTGCTATGAAACATATATATATGAAAGACAAGTTCAACAGTCCATGAAATGATGTGCTAATCTCAAGAATTCACATGCAATTTGAGGTGTATTTTCATCTTTATGCACCTGAAATTGTAAAGGTAATTTCACCCTGAAAGTAAAGTAAACCTACAAAATATATACTTTGCAGATATAGCAGAAAAGTCTTATGGAAAAATTGCTTTTTTCATTTTGAGGTAACATGAACATGATTCTTGCAAAATAACTTCTATATCTTACCTTAACTTTGTTTCATTTTACTACTTCTATATGATTATTTTTTAATGTTAGTAATATGGAACTGTTGATATATTCATTCCTTCTCTTTTTGTAGTTTCCCTGAACACATTTGTGGATTTTCAAAAATCATTTTAAATATTTTCATTTTGGTCTGTGTTCTGCTCAGCGTTATTTGCTTAACATCTTCCTATATATAAAAAGTAAATATTAGACTCTAAATATTACAAACAGAATAACAGTGTATATGTAGAGATCAAAAAAGAGATATAGCTGAATCTCTTCTGTGCTTTTCTTCCAAATATCTGACATTGTAGTAAAACTATTTGTTTCCCCCCAGTGTTTGAGATTTATGTAGATGTAAAATTTATTTAGTTTTATTTGCTATCTATAAATACTTATTTGAAATCATGCAATTTGAAATTAGTGAAAAATAAGAATATTTAGAAGGGTGAGGAAAAACAAAAAGAAAATTGAAAAACTTTCAGAGAAATAGATCTGCATATTTCAGACCAAAAGCCACTCTCTCATCAGAATTAGGAAGAATTTTCCAAGCTGGCAAATTCTTTTATAGGATTTCTTGTGCCTCTCCTGAAGCACATGAAAGTTTTCATGATCAGAAACAGAACACTGGACTAGACTAAAACCTGGTCTGGCCAATGATCGGCACCTGATGTTTCTAATAAACATTTCAACGTTCCCGTGAATAGACTTCTTTTAGAAACAATTGCAAAGTAGCAAGGGTTAAGACTTGATAAATGCAATGAACTAGCTTTTATCTATAGCTAGGTGTAGGTCTGTAATAGTCTTCTGTCAAAAACATTCTCAGTATTGTTACACCACCAGCAGCAGCAAGAGTAAAAACCCTACTGCAGTTAGAGATCCAGTATTTCCTGGCTGGTGATAGTAACCTTGCTCTGAGCTATACCATAGTTAAACTGTCAAAAACTATCAGAGCCTAGGCTACAGTAAAGATGCAACTTATAATGTTGCAGAAGTCTTTGCAAGGATGGGAAAGTTTTCCCATAAATCTGTGGGGTAGGCAGGAGCCATAGAGCCTCAGGAAAAAGAACAGAGGAATCTGTTGCCATTGTAGTTAGGCATCAGAATGTGTTGCCATTCAGAACATCCCTGTGAGTATTACGTACAGAAGAGAGTTAGGTAATATTTAGGTAAGAAAATGAAGTGTTTCAATGTCAGGAAATGTTAGACTTGGCCCTTTTGTGTGTCCAGCTGATATGTGAATGAGGCAAGGACCTTGTGGAAAAAGTAGCACGTGATAGGTTTTTTAAAGATTATTGATTATAAGATATAGATTATAAGGTTAGTGCTGTTAAAACTTTCTGCTAACTTCATGAAAGGGTTTTTTTAATTTTTCCTGAATATATCTGATTTTCTCTAAAAAAGAAAGTCACAATAAAATCAAGAATATGGGAAGTAGCAACCTGAAAAAGAAATTTTGTCTTAAAAGTTTGTATTTTTTCATTAAAAGCTCACAGCACTTTAAGAAATATTCGGCAATAATTACAAAAATAAACAAGCTGTATGGACAGCTATTGTTCTTGGAGTTCACAACTGCAGCGTGGCTTCCTGTTCTCTCTTCTGCCTCTCATCCCCAAGAGCTGTGGATGCTTGTGTCCTACATATTGCCTCTGGACTTAGGATGCTAAGCCATGTGCTAGATCCTGCTGTGGAGACATTATCAGGGCAAGATCTTTCTTCTGCCTCTTATTCAGCTTTTCTGCCTGCTCTTAGGAGCTCTGAAAAATGTCTGGTGGTTCTTCCACTGCCTCGGAAAATTTATTTAGGATGTTCAGTGACTTCAGTTGACTGTCAAAGTTTTCCTGATTAATCCAAGTGAGGAAAGGAAGAAGGTGGTTTGTTTTTTGTTTTTTTGTTTTTTCCTTTTTCATAATTTCTACTTCAGCTAAAACTGAGTGAAATTAAATGGGACACAGGAATGGCACTTCTACAGCCTGAGGGGTTTCTTTCTGCTAAATATCATAAGCCAGCTGCAAAGAAAGAGAAACCACAGTATTCTTTACAACTGAAAGTGCTAGCCATTTAGTGTGTAGGTTATTTATCAGTTTCACCTATAATGCATGTCTGGTGTGTCTTCCTTCGGGGGAGAGTAAATTGATATTGCTCGGTTGAAGTTAGTGTCATAATTTGAGGTATAATCGCTGAGAATCTGGCCCTTAATGCATGACACTTAAAATTAACCATAGGAGCAGAAAGAAGCCAAGATCAGTCACAGCGAGAAAGCATCAGAAAAGTCAGATTTAATGCATATAAATATACCTAATTGTCACTTCCACATAACATAATGGTTCTGGCTTCCGCTGTTCTCTTAAGATGGTATACTAACCTGTGAGAAGTTGTCTTGGGGAATATAAACCGTGGAGGGTCGCAAAGGGCTGCTAACTGGTTGCCCCTTTTATGATCAGTTTCTGGGAAGCCGTTTCATGTCATCTCACTGTTGATGCATCTCTGACAAAATTCTCTATGGGGTACCTTCTGTTACAGGTAAAATGTATCATGTTTATTACTTCACGCAGTCCTCCTATGGCATTTATTCTGCACTTGTGTGAAAGTGTTTTCAGCATTGAGAGGGAACAGTAGAAAGCATTAAAATTTATACCAGAAGAGTGAATTGTATTTAAATAACTTCATAGTTAACCAAATAAAAGCTTTTGAATGTTATAGGCCGGTTCTTTAGCTGGTGTAAGCTGGCTTTTGCTTCTCACCAGCTGAGGATCTGACCCGTTGTGTTCAGGCTGGTTAATGCAGCAGCAGAGAAATGCAGAATTATATGTCAATCGAGAATAATTCAAGTGGATAGATGACTCAGAAGAACAATGCAGCATCTCTGTATAGCTATTGCTAAGGCTCCTTCAGTCGATCGTTTTTGAAAGAGTTAGAAACATGTTACATTCATGTGAAGAGCTCTTGACTCTTAACAGCCAAGAGCACTTCACATGAAATGTGAATGCATGTTGAATGTTTATTCTTTTATTAAATCATTCTTTGCTATTATCAAACCAATGTATTGTTGCCGGGTTTCCTTTTACTTTCAGCTATTTCTAGGTTTCAATACAAGTATAGTTTGCTATTAGTACTTGACTAATTATGCTATTGTTGCTGTATTAGTTTAATCTAAGCCTGCCACCTTGGCTTTCTGTTGTCATGCACTTGACTCATCACACCCCATTCATCCAACAGTCTTTATGGAGTTGGGCAAAATAACAGACATTGAAACTATCTCACTGCTATTTTAAAAGTATCCAAACAGTGAGTTATAATCTAATGGAATCTTAGAGAGCACTTTTACAGGGAGCTGCTCACACTCACCATAATGAAATGTAAATAAGCTTTTTGTGATTAAAAAAAAAATCACAAACATACGATAATTTTTGTTTGAGGTTTAGGGGGAGGTGCAAGGAAGTGTTTAAAATCAAAATAATGGCACCTTTGTTTTTTTAACTTGACCATCAAATAGGCAAATTAGGTGTTTTGTTGAGTTCCTGTGAGTGTTGTGCTCCCTTGGACTGAAAAGCTGTATAATCAAACTGAAATGTCAATTATTTTATGTTTAAATGTATGATATTGTGCAAAGTCCTACACTTTTTTACAGTAGGCTTTTTAATTTCAGATCAGCACATTTCCGCCACTGATTTTTATCTCTCTGTTAGTGCTAGTGGTGAGATGCCACATACAGACAGTGAACGTATATTTTAAATTCATAAGGTGAAATATAAGTGACTTAGATTCTTAAAAATTAAACATCACCACTATATTCCAAATCAGCTAACTCCTGTGTATCAGTTTAGATGGAGAAACAGTTCAGAAATTCTTTTTTTTCACTCCCCTTAACTTTGATACCAAAAACTCAATAGCAGTACTTTTTTGATCACCTTTAAAGATTCCCAGGTGCTGAAACTGAAGGGCTGAAGAGAGAATGAGCACAAGTCTCCATTTCCTACTTCTCTAACAATATGCTACAGCACCATTTTCCATCTTGCTCGCTTCCCTTCTGCCTCATAATTCTTGCATTCTGGTATGCGTAGTATGGGAGCTTTCACAAGAAAGACTTTTATTCTTTTCCATATAATTCCAAAAAAAAAAAAAAAGAAAGTAGTCGTAACTCTTTTTAGCATTTCGTACCATGCCTGACACCCTGAGCCAGGTTTCAATAACCAGTAGGCAATGCAACTGTATGGAGACTGACACCAAGTATGAACAAGGGCAAATAAGGATATTCAGTAATTGAGTTAATGTGTGCAACCTGGTTGGTTTCTTGGTAAAAACTCTGAATGGTCTGCTCCCACACAGCCTTCCAACTTCTGTTCCTCTAATTGAAACGCAAGAGCAGAAAGGGTCCACCAGACTGGAGAGACTGACAAGCAAAGAGGGAATATTTCCAATTCTCTGTTAAATACTGTTAATTTTGTGGACTTATTTCCTCACCAGCACAGCTCTGTCTGACAGTGTGGACACAGAAGTGGCATGAGGCAGGGGTAAGTCAGAGAGCAGTGCAGAAAATAAAGATACCTGGTGAGCTGGATTGTAGAAATGTAAATGAGTGCACAAGTCATCTTTACCTAAAGCTAGCATTTTCTCTAGGGAAAATATAGTTGCCTTTACTGTCTAGTACAGCAAACCCAGGCTAACATATTACTTCTATTATGAATAGTGCTTCCATGTTGCAGTTTTCCCTTTCTTATCTCGCTTAGAAATCTTGCCTGAATGAAAATTGTCTGCGATGTGCTGAGGTCCAGCAGCATAGTCAAAGCTGTGGCTCTGACCAAACTACCTGGACATCACAGACAAGTAACCACAGGGCAGGCACTGAACGACTGTGCAGGTGCTCCCAGAAGTATCCGATTATTTATGCATACATTGCTTGGAGTTGATGGCGAGATTTCTGCTCTGTAGCTTCCAGAAGAAAAATGAACCTTAATAATAATAATTGTGCCTGAAATGTGACTTTGTTTTTGAAAGATTAGGTGTTCCCACCATTGCTAGCAACACTACATCTGAAAACAGGATATCAATGGCAGTAAGTTTTAGAGGATAGAATATTTCTTATGGAGATGCAGCCTAAATTTCAGCTGCGAATGACACCCATGCTATTACTATTTATTGTAATATGTTAGCCTGAGTCTTAGCTAAAGCTCCTGCTGTTATACTTCTGTGGCAATGGCACCTAGAAAGGACTGATTCTGGCAGCTAAACACATAGGATATTGTAAGTTAAAGTAGCATGTGACACCATCCAGTAAACACTGGGCACAAATCTTTCTGCTGTGATAGTATCATTGACATGCAAATACAATGAGACATATGCTTTGTTTTGATTTTTCTTTTAAATACAAATCAAACACTGTAAACATTTTTAAAGTGTATGCTTATAAAGGCAGGGAGTAATGAAATAGAATATGAGCATAGTTATGGTAAATCATTGTATAATATGCAATAGTTTCAAGCTACTCACACATCAGTTCACCATAATATTTGCAGTGTAATGAAATGGTCCACAAATGATTAATATTCTTAAGTGCTTTCCTTTTTCTCTTAAGTGCTTCCAGGCAGAAAAAAAAGAAATATACCTATTATCAGTGTTTGTGTGCAGTTAGTGTCACAGTGTCTATTGACTTTTACCTCCTGTTACATATGCACATTAGAAGGTTTTATCTGTGTACGACAAACAAATTGGAGAATGTATCTTGAGCTAGAACTGCAGCTGGTATAAAAGGTGGTAGCTCCATTGACTTCACTCGAATTATGCTTATTTACATAGGCTGAGTATGAGGCCCTTGTCTTCCAAGTGAACTGAGAGTATTAAGTACAAGTAATATGTTATCTCCCCTTCATTCAGATGTCTCTGGGAACTCTGCCCCTGTTCTACTCCCATGACTTTCACTCATATTTCTAATGATTAAAAATACTTTCTCTGAAATGAAAAATAAACAGACCTTGAGTTTTGGGAGCACATTAGTTTTTTAAAAGTGTCTATGACTTAATTTTATTATTTTATCTTTCCATGTAGGTCACATTACAGAGGGTAAGGGCTAGATGAGGTTGTTTGGTCTAAATATGTCTTGCTTCTTTCACAGCAAGGCTTCGCTTCGTCCCATTCCATGGGCGGAAAGGTGGGACCTATATTTTCAACACTGCTAATAAGCAGATGTTAAATACTAGGATGGTGCAACATCAGAGTTCTGCTAAAGCTGCAGCCTCTACTGTTACTGCAGCTGAGCTCCAGTAAGACTCAGCTCCCATTCTCTCCTGTGAATCTGTCTGTAATTTGGAGTCACTTAAGTTTGAAGGGTGGCCTGAAGATCAAGAAAATCAATTTTCAGCTCAAGAAACAAAAAGAAAATTTCTAATTCTCTGTTATGAGGAGCTTGACACTGATCTGAAATATTTTCAAAGGCACAGAGAGATTCAAAAACCAGAACTTGTACTTTTGGGAAGAAGGAGCAGGAGGTTGAATGAAAAAAAGGAAAACTCATGATAATCAAGCCAAATCTTAGCAAGGCTGAAGCTTCTTCCTTATGCTGCTTTTTCTGCATTTGTTCTCACCATAGATGCATGAAGAGCTGGAAAAAGAATCAGGAAAATTCTGGCAGTGGAAGTATAACGAAGAATCAAGCCAGTCTTGGCAGATTTCGATTAGCAGTAGGAATACGGAATTCTTGTGAGTGCCCTCTCTTTAGGCAAAGGTGTCTTTTCCAGGTAAAATGACTGAAAAAAGTCCTGTCACTACTACTGTGGAAAAGGAAGGAGGAGTCTTTGCTATGATACTAAAACTCCATTCATACATGCACGTTCTGTTTAATTAAGGGTATCCTCTTCACTATGAAAGAGTAAAAAATATTTAATATAATTAGTAAATAAAGCAAAAAGTTTTTAAGATTTAGAATTGTTTATACATGTATTTATATATGTGTATGATTATTACATAGAAGCAACTGTCTGGAATCTGTTCAGAGAATGAAGGAAAACTTCTCTAACCTACAAGAGAATTCTTTGAAGAGTAGTTTTTGAGTGCAACAGGACAGAAAAAAACAGCAGAAGGACAGAAGATGAGTTTGCAAATATGTTTGTGAAGAAATAGTTTTCTCAAGATGCATTGTTGGACCATGGAGGGGATCTCCTGCTTTCATTTATGGTGAAAGGAGATAGAAAAGGTCCTGGACTCAAGGGAAGGCTAAACAACAGGGACAGATATGTTGGAGGATAGGCTGAGAAGTTCCTGCTTTTCAGTGCAAATCTTGAAAGAATAGTGTAAGTAGGGACTACAACTTGCAAAGGTATAGCAAGGTCTTCAGCTAGGCAGGCGTATTAAACAAATGGAGCGCGGAACAAATGAAGTGAAACAACAAGCATACATCACATCAGGCAAGAGCCAAAGGTGCTTAATATTCACAGATATACTCCTAGAGAAAAATGAAACATAAAAATGAAAAGGCACATATTTGCCTATGTGACTAAAAATGTGTATACTTAGTTCTGTGAATCTGGTTTGTCATATGACAGCAATAATGTAAAGCAGAAGTTCCTCTACTAGAAAATGTTAGTTGGTTTAATGTCTGATGTGGAAGTTGGGGTCAGTCCCATCAATGCACATTTTCTATGGTACTTTGCCAATGAATCTGGGGAGAAGAACAAGACCTTTTATCTAGTCTGATGTCAGAGGCTTTGAATGACAATATCACATCAGCCTGAGTACAAACTGAAAACACTTTTATTTATCAAAGCCTTAAAATTGTTTAAATAATTTCTAGTATTGTTTTTATAAACTGTTCTAAGCAACACAGACATTGTAAAACATTATTTTAACAGCAGTTAGCAAAAATATTATTATCCTACAGTGTTAAAGCAAAGAAGCACAGAGTAATTTAACATAACACTGAAGTTATAATAATAAAATGCGGCAACTATATCACAAAAGTGCACGTAACAATGCACTGTCAGACTCAGCATTCATAATCATTAATAGAACTGCCACTATGTGTTTCCTTCGGTGATACCATGATGAGCCTTTGAGTTGACAGAGCAATGAGTGCAACATTGTCTAAAGATTAAATGCAACTTGATTTTCATGCACAATCAGATCATTTTGTTGATACTGTGCCTAACAATGTTCCACTAAAAGGAAGAAGAGATCTAAAATCGGTTTGGCAATGGAATACAGTTATTTTCTATTACATTGGCTCTAGACTTTTTTTCTTTTGAAGCTTTCAGAGTATCCTACCAGAGACTACTTTGAGAAGACTTGCTATTAACGAAGAGCCCAAACCATAAAAATATTGCAATATAGCACTATACAATTAATATATTAAAGATTATAAATAAACTAACATAAAATGAGGACTCACAGATATCACACTATAATTCACATTTTAAATAAACATCCCATAACACAGACGTGGTTGTACAAAGGACAAAGTGAGACACAGACATAAACATCAGCTGGAGTACAAACTGATGCACAGGCAAATTATACATCTGCACAGATACTAATTCACACAGTATAGTTTGTATCTTTGCATAGAAGCTGTAGTGTGTGTTACATTTAATTTCTTTCCTTGTGGCTTTAAATTGAGTAGGGGTTTTAATATGTAGCTGGAGTAGGAATGAGTTGATTATTGAATGTAGCCAATATGTGTTTGCAAAAATACTCTTTTTTTGCTTTGATAAATCCTGTGGCAGTTAGCGAATGAAACTAAAAACTACTGAACTGTAGTAAACTGTCTACTAAAAACTGTATCATAAAGGTTTGACTACTTAAGCGCTTTTTCCAAAGCCCCTTAAAACTGGTGGAAATACAGTTGATTTCAGTAATATTTGAATCTGACTTATGCAGGAATGGCTACTAATCGATACTGATATAAGGATAGTATAACAACATCTAAATAAAGTATTGTGAGTTAGCATCAGATTAAAAGGCAAAATCCTTTTTCTTACTGTTTTATAGACGGAACTTTGAGATTTTCTTTAGACGTAGCTCTGGAGTATGCTGAGCAGGATAACATAAATTCTGTGTCAAGAAGACTCTGGTTGTGGGGTTTTCCTGTAGATTACGCTTCTGCAAACATGTTCACAGGTGCCATGAATCCTAACACTTGAAGTGCTAGAATTTGCTCTTCTGTGAGCAATTAAATATAGTCACTGTTGCTTTTTTTGTCTCGGAAGAAAATTCTAGTTCATATGTACAAAAGATACCTGATCACGTGACTAGATACCGCTCTTCTTATTTCCTCATTTTAAGTTTTTGTCTACATAAATAAAAGAACTGTGGCATAGACCGAGAAGGATTTCTGCAGCAGATGTAAACAGTCTATCATGCCAAGGAGAATAGACCAAATTTGTTCTTGATGTAATTCCACTGAAGTCACTGGAGCTATTAATGGCGGTGAATGTTGCCCATTACCACTTTTAACTTTGTATGCTGTGACACATGGATTTTACAAATTTTTAAGATTTCATCAGCTGGGCTAAAAATAATGCAACACACGCCTTTATTGCACTGATTATTATGCTAAATGCAATATACCTTTCAGTGAGGAAGATATCACACTTGATAATATAACGTCTCCAGTGACAGAATCACTGGAAAGAGTAGCGATAGTCCATTTTCTATATGTAAAAATGGGCAAAATGAATACACTTGCTGGGTATTTAGAATAATGTTCAAGTATCTGGTTTAGAGAGGTGACCAGTGGCTGGGAACTGGTAATATCTATTGAATAAATTTCCTGAGTGGAAAAGGAACATACCTGTTTTGCCTACGTCTTCACTTCAATAGGGTTTTTAAATGCCTAACATTAAAAAGGGAAAATGTATTCCCTTAGGAAATATCCCATATACGCAGTAATTCAAAGTTTTCAAATGCAATTTTTTAAATTGTACAAAGCACATGCAAAGTATACAATAATATTTTTGAGAGCTTTTTAAGCCTAATTTGTATACTCATCTTTTAATACCTGTAAGCTGACATTCTTTGTGAATTTTAGGTCTTTTGCGTTTCTTTTATTGAATTGAATGTTGTCATTGAAAGAAAGCTGTATAAATGCCAGCATTGTGGTTTTTATTCTATAAAAAGCAATATTCACCTTCACCTTCTTTTGCTGAATATTCTTATCCATTCACACATGACTTAGCTGGTTTCAGGAAGCATCTGTTGAGTCTTGGGAACAGATTTTTTTCAACATCAACATCTGGAAGTGTAGCTGTCTCAACTAGTAGTGATACTGGTGGCTGTGCAAAAGCCTTCAGGGCTAATATCCTGGGTCAGGCTGTTCAGGGAATTGCTAAAAGTCTTTCTCAGGAATATTTCTTTGAGTTACTGCTGACTTCAAGGAATCTGTTTCTACCCTCCAACTCCCATTAAATAAGATGATTAAAAAAAAAAGGCAAATAATTTTCTCAGTAGAAGAAAGATATTCCCAGGGAGCAAGATACTATTTCCTCTGGTTTATTTAAAGATCTCCCATAAATAAAATGACTTGAAGCCTGACAATTTGGTTCTGAAGGCCATTTACCATCTCATTCCTATTAATTTCTGCATTCCTTAGAGTTCTGATGATAACAATATTACAAGTTGCTTTTCTGGTGAAAATGGTGAAGCAGGGAAATTCATTATTATGAAGAATAAGTAACTGTTGAAAGTTAGAGCTGTGCAGAAGTCTCATTAAAAAGATCTTTTTACTCATAATCTGTGGATAACCACATTTTGAGCTCTAAATTTTATGTTTTCTTTAAATATTGCTGCACAGATTTTAACACCAGCCAGGAGGCAGCATGTATCAATTCTCCTGCCACTGGGGAACATTCCACATTTGCAAAACCGGCACCTGGAGCCACAGGAGCTGGCAGTGGTTTGCTGCCTGCCCCTGGTGTGGGAAGGAAAGGGAGGCTTGGCCAGGCGACGGTGTGCTTTACACATTTTCAGTGGCCATATTGTGGTCCTTGGGGAATTTTATTATTTCACAAAGATTGCAGTGCTCCAGTGTCTTGTATCAATAGGTTACAGGGACTGTATTGCCAGCATGTGATTTGTTGATATACCTTCCAATAAATGTGTTTGTGCTATTTCATTATCCTTTTTAGGGAAGTATAGTATATTAATGCTCATAGCCGAAAATGGCATAGGCAATGTGTACTTCAAATAAATGAAGTGCAAAATATTCTGAACTATATGCCTCTTTGCATGGCCATGGTTCTATCTCCACTTTTTGAATCTGTATTTTAGAAGATTAGTTATCTCAGGATATTAAACTGCCTCATCTGATGCCTCCACCCCACTTCTGTCTACTAATTTCATCTCATTCCCAAACACTACTATGAATATTTGGTTAAATCCATTCCTGATACAATGACACTGTCTTCACAGTGTCAATGTTGGGATGAGTTAAAACTGTTCCTCAAAAATAAAGAAACCTTCCCTACCTCTGATTTTTGTGTGTGTTGTGCACTTTGATATGTCAGGTCACTTCTTAGAAAGGAAGTTAACAATAAGATTCTGAAGTTTCAGTGTCTGAGTCTGCTGCTTCTGTCATCCTCACTCTCTCTCATTGCTGTTCTGAACATTATCTTCATCATCATTATGGTATGTATTCTTTATAAGGATAAATAGACAGAGTTACAAGTAAAAAATGACTCTTTATAAGAGTTTATTATAAAATAATAATTTTATTACAAAATTTTATAATTTTATTATAAAATAAACTCTTTCCCACACTGTGTAAGTATATACACTGCTTGAGACACACAGGGTGCACAGTATTAATGAGCAAAAAATCTTGCCTTACACCCACAAAAACCTGAAGTAATTTTACTTCTAGAAACTCTGAGTTAGCACCAGTATGGCTATGATCAAACTGAAGACCTGGCAACTTTAGTTTCTTCATAAAATAAAGATCTGGCATAAGCTTTCTTTTGCTTTGCTTAATATATGAATCACTCCCATTAGGAAAACCTTAGCTTCAATGTTCTGTTTGATTCAACTGATTTCTCCCGCACAGAGTTTCTGCAAAGCAAAATGAACTGTTCTGTATCCCTAGGTAGCTGAAATAAAAAAGTTTCCTCAGCAAAAACAGTTTTGTGTGCAGGAAGACACACAATTCCTGCATCTGAAAAATTAACTGCAGCCTACCTGCACCGAAGCAGAAGTCTGAATGTCTGCAGTGATGTGAAGCTGTGAAGTGGAAATAATCTCTAAGTGGCTTTTTGGAGCAATTCTATCATGTTGCCAAGTTTCTGTAAGACTCCATGATATTAGTATTATTTGATTAATTGCTGCATAATGGATAAAGATTGCCAACTCTACTATGAGGTTGTAGTTAAAAGAATAATCTTTTATCATTGACAATAATTTTATTTTACATTGATAACACTCTCTAGAAAGTTACTTAAATGTACATTATTATAATATGATTACCATTGACACATGTCCTTTAAGGGTATGCTTTGCTTTTGGAGATGGGACTCTACACTGCATTTGACCTCTATGATCTAATAGTACTTTTCCATATTTCTAACTTCTGTGAATTCAGTATATTAATTACTTTGAGATGTAAAAGGGCATTTTGCATTTGTCTTCCATGTCACATTTAACACTAAACTGTCCGAAGCATTAGGGAGTGCATTGCTAGAATACGTGTGTGCTAGAATTGAGGGAGGAACAACGTGAACTACAGCATTTGCACTATCAGCAGTTGTTCTATCTGCTCTAAGAGTACTAGCATAGCAGGTAACTGTTCTCCACAGGTATTTCTGAATACGTGTTCTTCCTGGGCTAAAGTTAGTGGTAAACCTCTCCTTGACTTTGTATGATCTGCAAGCTGCAAGCTGCAAGCCAGATTTTTATTAAAAATTCTTGTAAACAAGATGCTTCAAATTATGGTTTGGTTCAAAGGTACTTGTGAACCACTGATTTTCTATGGATTTCTCTGAGACTTCAGACTTTTTGCAAAAGGCATCTATGCACATCAGGAAAACTCAGTGAATGTGGTAAAGGTTAAACAGTATTAAATAACATCTTGTATATCTTTCTGTGAATACTTACCCAACCTGAGAGCTATATTAAAACAGAATATTCTGTGTGAAGATAACATTTTTTGCTTAAATAGATGAATATACTGTTAACATCTAAATAAGCACTAATATTCTCTAATAAATAGGACATTTCTGTAATCAGTTGCTAGAGGGTTTATATAAATTTTTTGTTAATAGAAAAAGTCAGATAGAATCTCTGTTTATACAAGAGGTTACAAAGAAGGAAGGAACAGTTTGCAAAAGGAGCAGTTTGCAAAAATACTATACATGAAACTGTAGACTTCAGTAGTGTTATCCACATAGAATTTTATCTTATCATTGAGATAAGGTAGTCTTCAGCTTAATGTTGCATTTTTCTTTTAAGAAACTGGAAAGCCCATCTTTTTCTGTTTTCCTTCCTTATTTGCAGCCCAAGTGTGTTTTTGAGAAGAGTACAATTTGTAAGTAATAACTTACATTTGGGATTACACTATGTCTTAATCTCACTGCAAAATGTTTGCATTAAATAAATGGAAAGGATAGTTAAAAAAAGAAAAGGATAATTAAAAAAGAAAAACTGCTAAGAGTATTAGTAAAAACACAGTAGAACACATCTGAGTGAAATGCTTAGCAACTCCCAAATCAAGTATTTTATATATTATACATCTCATTTCAAATATATGAAGAAGGTTAGCACCATTTCAATTTGCTATGTGTTACTGAATATTAGGAAGCACAGAAAGAGCTCATAAAGTACTTCCATTAATAAGTTCTCCTTCCTGTATCCTTCACCTTTCTGTTATCCTTCACCAGAACACCCAATTCATGTTATAAAAAATAGACTAACAAGAATCAAAAGCTACACAACACAGATGCTACTCCAGTCATCAGAATCAGGTCAGTTTTTAACTTCATTAAATTGCTGTCATATGGTGTCTGCTGACATGCATCAGACTTTGGAGAGTCTTACTCATCAGGTATTCTCTAAGATTGTTAACAAGAACAGCAACTCTCATCAGGGGTCCCCAAAAAGCAGCTAATTAGGGGACAAAGGTTGTTCAGATTGTGACAATTACACCTGTAGGTCCCCGTAGAAACACCAAAATCTTGAACAAACGTATGTTTGGTTGCTTAGTACAAGAAATAAAGAGCTAGTCCATTAAAAAAATGAGAGGCAGAAACTGTCAACCATTTGAAAAGCTTTACGAAAATGATCATCCAATTAGTGGCTATGATCAAATCAGGCATGAACTCTCTCTGGATGGCTCCATAATTTTCCTTCTTGCATGGTGTAATTTCATATAGCTCAAATGAACTCGTGAGAGGTAATTCAGTTCCAAACAGTTTTCTCATCACTGCTAATTATACTAATACATTGAAATGCCTCCTACAAAATGCATGAGCCCTTTAAGCCACCTCATTAATGTGATATAATTTTTGCCAGAATATATATCAAACCTATTATCACCACAGGTTTTCTTTAGCATTTTTTTCAGAATGTCTATCAAAAAGCTGAAAAAGTAGATTTCTTTGGTCTGTTCTCAACATAATTAACTGTTTCTTTGAACTGTGGTTGTCTATTGTGGTATTTTCTTTAAAGAGTACTGGCAAAATACGGTCTGGTAGGGGTATTCCTCATACCTACAGGTTCTTTTCCCTGAGTATTTGATGTCTTAAATCTTTTTCCAGTTGTAGCTGATTCTTTAAATGGCAAATGGTGCATGCAATAATGTGCAAAAATGAGTTATACAAACTGAAAGCAGGGGTGTAAAAAGAAGCATCATCTGAGACTAAAATAAAGACAGATTTTATGGTATTTATGTCAGTTAATTTAACTGCTGGTAGGGGCTTTTGTTGAAACATGAGTTAGTTCCAGTGTTTAACCTTGCAGCATTAATTTATGCTTTATGGCATGAGTACTTCATCACTCCCTCCTTGGGAAGACAGTTATCTCATTAGCCAGAATTTAATGAAATGCAAGGATACACTTCTTAATTTCAAAGATTACTATAACACAAATCAGGTGTAAATCTCAGCCTGACTGTCCCTTCCGTTTGCCCCTTTGAAAAAATAGCTTCATTTTGCAATCATATCACAGAAATTCATCTGGTGGGATAAATTTCACTACTGCTATTCTAAAGGCATTTCTCATCTGTGAAAGTTGATTTTACTTTGCATTCAGTAATACCAGTGACATTTAAGGTCTGTGCAAAGTTTAAGATTTATAACCCATTGTAACTACTGTGAACAATTAAAAATGTATAGTGTTGATTTCATTAGGGAAGGGTGTCTTGCACAAGAAGTATTGAGTATAATCTGGGTTCATTTTCATAGAAATCTATCTAGATCTACAATAGTATGAGCAAGCACATTATCTACTATAGAGGACTGATATAACTGACAAGACTAATGTTATTTATATACTTTTTTGTGCCGGTGCCTATCACCATATCCTGAATCCCAGTAAACATGCAATATTGTACTGCCTTGTGGTCTCATTTATTTGAAAGACAGAGTGCTCAGAAATGGTTTACAATGTTTTTCATACCCCTTTCTTCTATTACTTAAATGTTGTCATAAATTAGCTTAGTTTCTTATTGAAATCTCCATCCTGCAGCTCCCTGCATGGGAGTGTACTTCAGTGAACAATAGCGAAATCTAGAGAATTCATTATGCAAAATATTTTTTCAGTGAAAAGTGCAGGTGCTAAGTTCTTGTTCATAATAGCAATTTCTTTGTTTCAGTATCAAAGCAGGCAAATTTATCAAAGATTCTTGGTCTTCTATAATGTAAATGCATATAATATTTTGTTATATAATATTTACTTACCAAATGCATCAGTATGAAGACATAAATGCATATTTTCCCTAAAGTTAATAAATAGTAATAGCAGTGTTTTACATTCGTACTCCATTACAAATTATATCCCACATTTTAAGACTGTGAAGTCATGACCAGTTGGATACCTTACATAGGACTTGAACAGCAAAATACTGGACAGGAAAAGGAAATTTAGACCAAGCCTTGTATACTGGTATCAGGCTGAGTTTTCGAATTATAAGTCCTGAAGAAGGGAGGGAATGTCCTTGGTTTGGTTCTCAGTAGGGTGAAGGATTTATATTTTTATTGATTAAATGCATTTTTATAGTAAGGTTTTTTTTTTAATTTGTATGTAGTAGAAAATAGTAACTGTTGCCTAATGTGCATAGCAGTCTGAAATATCATTATTTTTTCAGCAGACCAGGAAAGACTAGTGCATTTCCAGACTAGAGTGTGGCCTTTGTTTTCTGCAGCCATAGTTCCTATATCTGTTGTGCAAAGGCAGGCAGAAGTTTGGCATGACCAGGTCACATCTGTTTGTCATTAAATAGACTTAGAAGCTGGACAATGCAGACAGGATAGCTGTGAACTTCAGGGAATGCCACTAAAAATAAAACCAGGCAAGACACATGCTCAGAGAACAAGCGTTTACACTGCCTCATAGGATGTGGATCTACATACTGGTCCATGAGACCTTGGTACAGAAATCCATGTTGTTAGTCTGGCTCTTTACAGCAATATGTATGAAATAAGCTGCATCATGTTGATTCAAGGTAGTTATGGAGAACATTCATGTTAAATCTAGGGTTTTCCATCTGTTTTATATACCTTCAGAATCTTGTCAGAATAGATCATCACATTTTCCTCCGCTGGATCCAGCCCTGTCAGGGTGAAGTCCATGTATTGTGGCAGGCACTGTCATGTCATTTATTATGTTTGTTTAACACATTGGAGTCTAACCTGACTCTACCAGCTAGGTGCCACTATACTAAATTGTAATAATAATAAGGCACGATGGAGAGGGGTCATACTGAGCAAGAAAGCTGAAGTACATCCCTATCCATATGAAACTTGCTGTGCAAAGTCCAACAGAGTTATAGAGGAGACAGGACCTCGTTGTCATGATTTTATCCTCTATAATAAACTTGGATGGGTTTTTGTATTCCTGCCTACAAAAGATGGATTGCAGAACCAGTCCTTCCTAAACTTGCACCTCTTTCAAAAGAATCTGGCTTGTTCACACAAAAGCTATTTCAAACATTATTACTTTATACTGATTTTAATATATTACATAACTATATATTTATTACTTGATGTCAAAGGACGAATTGGCCCCTAAAGAGTCTTGAGTTCAAGAATACCCTTTGCTTGGCTCAGCGTTCCTTCAGGTGGACACTGAGACAGTGGGATGCAGGGAAAGGTATCTGTAAGAAATCTCAGGCTAGGAGAATGATCTGGAAGAAGACTTGCAGTGTTAGTAAGAGAAAGGCCTGGCTGACAATACCTTACATATCTGCAGCTGTACAGGAAACCTACTGAATCAGAAACTAGGAGACAGAACTTGACTTTTCATGTTGATTTGTTTCTGACTTTTGACAATCATGTGCCTAAGGCAAAGGTTGGAAACACTAACAGATAGTGGGCAAGCTGGCTTCTTGACTTATGGGAGAGTATGAGTAAATGAGGTGGACTTGAAATCCAACAGTGGATTCTGTGAAACCTTTTGATATATAGAAACTGTTGTTTTATAAAATGTCAGCTTTTCCCAAAAGTAGATGAAAAAATAGCAGCATTTCGAATTAAATCACCCAGTAGAGTATATGCTAAATAAAGCCAAACATTTGCGATTTTTCAGATCAATAATCTTCCTTTGGAAATGCCTGAATTTTAACAGAAAGCTTTATGAATTTGTGAGCTTTTATATCCTTTCTCTCATTCCTCCTTGTTCAAAGATATAACTGCTTCTGCACTGGCAAGAACTGTATTTGGTCTCCAGAATTCTTGTCAGTCCTGGAGTAGTTTTAATCTGATCATCTTCTGTTTCTCAGTAGCTCTGCTGATAGCTTTCAAAGGGGAATTTTTATTCATGGCTGCTCTCCAGTTTATTTTATTTTTGGCCTTCCAGCCGTGCTTTTTCACATACCACCTTGGAACAAGTGCTGCCTCCCTTCCAGCGGCTTGTATACACAAGGCTCAGTTGCCCTAGCTTTCAGAAGAAGTTTATTTTTCTTTAAAGTCTAGACACATATGTGAAGGTGGATAGAGGCCTAGATCTTGATTTCTAAAGAAATAATAGAAGTGGGGAAGAGAGCGATTATTCACTGTACTTACAGATTGAATGAAGCTCACTGCTATTCAGTTTTTTGACGATGTACTTCCTTGCACAAATAAATACTAGTTTGAAATCTATGAATCTGAATTAGGTTTAATGATTACAACAGGGAACCAGAAATCAGGGTGGCCAGATTCTATTCTAACCTCTATTATTTAGGATTCAGCCATATGATCAAATTACCATTGCTTTAAGAAGTACTGTGTGAACTCTTGGCCTGTGGCAAATCCAAAGTAGAATGCATTCGTATAACATTCTTTAATTAAAGTTTAACCTAGTGCATTTTACCTTGTGTTTGACACAAGCCAAGAGTGAATAAACAGCAACCACCGCTCAGCTGATGCATAGTAACTCATTAACCTAGAGGGCTCAGAAACATCACTGTTACTGTTAGATATTGAGTTAAGTCACTCTTAAGCTATAGCCAGTTTCATGAGGTGATTGGTTTCAGAGAATTTAAGACCTGTTTTTTGAAGTTTTGCTGGAAAAAATGGTGGGTATAGGTGTTTAGAAATTCAGGCAAGCCCAACTATCAATCACTATTTCATATTTTCTGTTTTTTAACCTGGATGTAAAATACAAATAATATTGTTAATCACACTTAAGTAGTCAAAAATAATCTTGGATGCAAAAAATTGTTTCCAATTCTTTTTAAATCCATGAGGATTCTTTGTATTGTCAGTTTGGATTTTAAGCTTTTCATATTGGCATTGTTTTCTCTGTGAATATGAAGTTTATTTTTAAAAATGAGTTTGAGTCTCACACATTAGTCTGGGGTTGAGGGCTTTCAGGAAGAAACCAAATTTTTCTGAGAACTGGCAGCACTTACTGTATAGTACTGTAAGATTCTCAGAGGTATATGGCTGTGCTAAAAGCACAGAATTTTTCACTGAAGTCTACCTTCTTTCATTGACTTTGGCATATGGAGGAACAACTCCTGTGTAGGTGTAGTAACTGGGTTAGGAAAAATCCTTTGAAAAATTGACTTTTATAAATACAAAGCAAGTGTCTCTTCTCACCGCTTCATCCTTTGCAGAGATGAAGCAAGAGGTGTGCATTAGACTGATGGAGGAAGTCAGAAAAATTACCCTCCTGTGTACGCATGTTCTCTTTGTGTAAAACATAGGTATATACAGAAAGGTTGTAGCAGGAGATAAATGCTGTGTGTCTTTAATCCAATACAATTTCTTGTTCAGTGCTTGAAGAACGTGACTCAGTTTATTTTAACACTGCAGATGATCATTTATTATATAGCTCAAAGAAATTAAAATAGAACCAATCTGGATCTGACTGAAAGAACAATAAAAAACAACTGTGGCCTCTCCCAGTTTAATCTGAGGTGATGAGGGAGAAGATGAGGAGAGCGGCAATTGGAAACTGAGGATTTTGCTACCCGTACAGTTTTTCAGATTTGCTTCTCCTGTGTGTTTGTCTGCATTTTTTGATACCTTAACCTTTCTAGTCAAATAACAAGGCTGTTTCTGACTTTGTGTTTCTGTGGGTTCACATGTGCTTATTTTCATTCTACTCTTCTTGTATTTTCTTCATGATCCTAAGCGTCAGCTTTGCTTGTGTTAGGGGACTGCCACAAACAGAGGTTAAAACATTACAATAATTATATACCTAGCAACATGACTATAACTGGCATAGATCATCTGGTGTATATAAAAAAGAATTCACGTTAGCTCATTCTGTTTCCATGCAAACAGGGGTCTTGATGTATTTGGGTGGGCTACTGACAAGTATCCACTGACCATAAAAACTGTCTATATATTTAATTCTTTTAGAGGTCAGGGAGCAACACTTAGTCTTGTATAAATTAGTTTTTAGATTTCCCTATTCATAGTGACATTAATGAAGAAAAGCTGCAAGAGAAAACAGACCATTTTCAGGAAAGTGATTCAGAACATTAACACCTTAATTTACATAAAATTAGTTACATACTGCTGCAGTAATTTAATTTGTTTGACCGGGACTTTGAAACTGTGAAAAATAGATTCAGAAAGGCAAATCAGGAGCTACTAATTTCTCCAAGTGGCTGATTTCAGGACAATATGAAATCAGAATGATTTAATTGCAAGTCATCTAAAAATGTAGTGTGTTGCCAAATTTGGAAAGCTTGGATTTGGATTAAGCCATTTAAAAAAATGGAATTTAAGAAAAAACTATGCTTGAAACAATTGCTGCTTTTAGCATATGTACAGAATGGGCCATAAAATTGAAAGCTGACCATAAGATTTTTAGATATGGCACTGAAAATCAGGCAAGTAGCTTAACAAAAGCCTCTGAGGAAAGAAAAAGCAACATGGGAAAGAAAAATCATAACTGTGGGGAAAAGAGAGCCTTTTAGCTTCTTTCCTTAAAAAAAAAAAAAAAAAGAAAGAAAAAAAAAAGAAAAGAAAAGAAAGAAAGAAAGAAAGAATGAAACATTCCTCTCATTTCTAGACTTCTTAGCTGAAAATAAGATGCAAAGCAAGTTTCTGTATCCTGAGTATTCAGCTCCTTGATATGCAGAACTCACTCATCATCTTTCTTCAGTAAAAATTAAAACCCACCTTTGCATATCTTTCTAAAAACTGTCTTTAATTCAATTATCCACTGGGATTAAGTTGGAATTGTATTATATGTATACGTATGATATGGTTAAAACAGTGAAAGCTATCTTGTGAGGATTCATTTAGATCAGTAAAATGATGATTTATTCTATTTAGCTGCACACATACATCAGAAGGTGGAGAATAAGCTATGCTGATCATGCAAAAAAATTCTAGATGCAAAGGGGTATGGTTTGATCATGTTACAACTTCATAAACATCTCTGAATTATCCACCAGTAATTCCTGCAGTACTGGTTCTAACTCTGAAACTGTCTTGTCTGATGAAATGTAACGACAATCTCCTATGTCTAAGTGACCTGTAGACTATTCCTAGGACTCAGCATGTTCCCAGACAGGAACTTTCATTTTAGTCAAAATACAAAACTTCTCTGGCCAGCCACATAGGATCCTTTCCTCTGATTTTCTCTGATCGATTCAAGTGTCCAGCCTGACTCTTTAGACAGGAAATTATAGATCATCCTTGCTTCTGATCTTTGGTAACCCACTAGCAAAAGCCTGGAAGGTTCCTGCCACCTTCTTAACGTAGCATGTTCTTGCAGTCACAGTTCAGAAAAGTGCTGGGATCTGTCCTAAATCTCTCCTAACCTAGCTACAAATCCACAGTCCTTTGTAGTTTGAGGTGACTGGGGACAACTGCCACATACGGACCCGAGGCAGTAGCCCTGTGCAGCCACTGGCCACATCCCGATTGCCCTTTGCAATACTGGAGCAGGAGAAGTATGAAGGCCTGAAGTTCTTCTGCATTTCCCCCAAAGGGAATGAGGGATAATTTTATCCCTGTTGGCCTGCCCTGAGGCGATACCTTCCTGCTCCTGCAAATCACCAAAGACAGGTTGCTTCTAACAGCACAACCAAGGTTTGGGGGGTTTTTTGTTTGTCCTTTTTACTATCTGTCTGGTAGAAAAGGGAAAGATTTTAAAATTGTAGGAACAGATGCACTGATTTAATTACTTCTACATCAGAACTTTTACTAATACAATTAAATCAGCAGGAGAAAAAGATCTAAACCCAGAACAGCATATTTACACGGGTGCAACTTTCAAGTAAAGAACTGGCTCTCACAAAATTAAGTGCTTGAATTTGACAAGTCACAACAATGCATGTTACAAATATCAGATCAGTGACTGAACTACATAAAGACCTAAGTCCAAGAACTATGAAGGCATGTTCAGGAAGTGTCAGGTGGAAAGGTGGTTTCTTTGGTGAGTTACTACTGTTTAGCTCATTAGCTATGTCATTTTAGAGCAAAAACACAGGTTTCCATAAAACAAGATCGGCTAAAATTAAGAAACAAAAATTGCTGCACTATATGTCACTCTTGTCTGCATTGTGTACCATCAAATCAACTTAATAGTCAGTCTAGTATGTATTTATTCTTCCCTTGAAAGAACATAGCCTTTTGAAACATCCCTATTCTATCCATAGATTCCTTATCAGCAAGCAAGACTGGTATATCTCAGAGCTATACCACCACAAGTGATGGTGCTGCTGAACTCAGAAAGCTTTAAATATGTTACTAAATTTTGTGCAAATGCTATTCAAATGATTTTTAGCTAATATGCCTTGTGTTATAAATACTGGGCCACATCATACTGATGAATATCTAATGATTTTCAACAAGGATTTGACCCTTTTACATCCATTGTGGCTCTACCGGGGCCTTTGCATGTGGAATGAGTATGCAGTAAGGGAGGCTTGAATTTACAGCATGCAAACTACTATGCATTAAGTCCCTTTGGAGAGGTTCTTAATGTACGCTGAATGCCGTGTAACCTGCACAGCTTTCCAAGTGGAATAAGTCACCTCATACAAAGGCTCACTTTATGTACACACAGAGTGAATGCACAGGATTCTTGCAGAGTAGCTACTGCTTTGTTGTATATTTTCCCTTCATAGACAAGTGCCCAGTGAGTGCCCTGGAAGTATCTTGGTTAAATTTAGAGCAATAAATCTATACTGTATGGCAAACAAAAATAGAAATGCTTCTGGTATTGCAAAAAACCTACATTTTTCACAATACCAATGCAAGAGAAATCTCGTGCGTCTGTTATCTGAACTTTTCTTAGTATGAATTGTCTTCTAATATACGCATGACTGTATGGATATCATCTTCATTTATCTGGAACCATACAGTTGAATATCATGACTAAGAGTCATTGCTGAGAGGCAACTAGATTCAAACACTGTTATTCCCCTGCAACGGTACTTCAACATCTGAGTTTCTCAGGAGTCAAGGAAATATAGCGAATCAGATACTGTCAATGTCTAGTCCAGTCTAGTCTAACTCTGTAAGATGTTAAAATACTTTCACACCTGTCTCAGTTCATTCCAGATGCTAGGAAGAAATCCAGTTTTATGTGACTAGCTAGGCTTGCAGTCCATCGGGCATTCCTCTGCAACCACTGCTACCCAGAGTAGTAAACTACCGAACCAAGTTACTGTAGCTGTTGTACTAGTGTCAATTGTCTTGGCTGGATTCACTTGAAGGCATTCTCTCAGGATAAGGTAAAAGCAAGTGCATCTCTCTGAAGCTGGAAAGTGTAATACAATCTTTGTTTAATAGCAATATTAAATAGTGATGTGTACCTGTTCCTTACTGGAAAGTATATATCATTAGTTCAGCTTACTGGATCTTGAAAAATCTCCTGTTAGCAGAGTTCCTCTTAAATCCTAGCATGAATAAAAGTACCTCCTCTATTCCTAATTCTGCAGCTACCTTAATGAGAAGATATGAAGTTATGCTCAGATATTTTTAATGAACTTTAGTATAAGATCACAGCAGCAACAGTTCAGATACTCTGTGTCAGTGGTGAATGTTTGAAAGTGCTATGTAATTACAAGAACTTATAACTAGGGCTTGTATGAATGTTCCGAGAATTGGCTTTTCAGTGTGAGGAATTTGTTTAACTATTTTCGGTTTTCATCAAATACTTTGAGTGGGCTTTTTAATAAATAGATTTGTAAGAATAACATACTGTCTGTGCACTCAACTGAATCATACAAGAATATATGGAAGTCCTTTTGGAAGAATACCAGATAAAAGAGTACACTTGATTAAAAACAATAAATGTCCATTGCACCAAAAGATTAAAAAAATGCAATAGAAATTTGAAGTGAAAAAAATCTTAGTTTTAATATTTTTTTTCAGTGTACCAGATTAAAAGTCATTTCACAAAACAGCAGAGGCTCTAGGTGAATGTCTGCTAAAAGAATAAGTATTGTATAAATTTTGTGCAATAAGGATATCCATTTAATAGGTTTCCCAACCAGCTTTGATCACATTTGGAATTATTCTGCTTTTTGCATTTTCTCAGTTATTTTTTAAACTTTTTAATGCTTTCTTTGAAATATATGAACCTTTTAATGTATGGATAATTTATTCAGGTCCTAAATTTAAATGCCTGGTGGGCGTAATTTTCCTATTTTAGTTTACTTCTATAGCTGCCTTCACTTTGTCTGGAATATATTATTCATTGTCTCCAAATTATAACAGGACTGACGTGTTAGAGTATAACTCCTTAAATTCATTTCAATATTTTAACTATTTGCATAACAATCCAAGGGGTAGAAAGCTTTTCTGGCAATCTCTTTGTCTCAAAGAAATTGTCAGAGACTTCTAATACTATTAATTGTGTTTGCAAGATAGTGCAAAATATTTTAATATGACCTTATGAATATGAACATGAAGATGTTTGTGCCAGTATTGTGACTTTTTTGTAATTTGAAAATGTTCTCACAAATTAGGGGTTATTAAGTCTGTATAAAGATGCAGATCCAAGAGTCCTTATGCAGGTAAAGCTCTTCATTGACATCACTGAGAGTCACAACTGCTGGATTAGACCATTACATTTTCTTGTTTTCCTGATCAAAACAGATTTTGAAGTGGTTCTTAAAGCATAGCCCATTGGATCACATTGTTATTTCACCATAAAAAAAACCCTTTTCTTCATTTAGGAGATGAAATGCAAACTGCATTGGGTGACCTGCAAGGCCCTCTTACACAGCACAGTGTGTCCTGAGAGAAGGAGGAGCTGAGCAGAGCTGTAGTTGATAGAGATGCAGAGTGAAACAGTACTGCTCATTTCATGCTGTGCAGGAATGGAGTGGGTTGAATAAAGACTCAGAACTTTGTTTCCTGGCAAAGCTCCTGGTTGAAAGGTGTGACAGGATTTCGAGTCTGCTGGACGGAGATTTCTGCCAACATCCCAAAAGGGCCAAAAAGGGGTTGCTTAAAAAAAAAAAACCAAAAACCTTGAAAGCTAGAATTTACTTGAACATAGGATAGAAGGTCAAACTTCTTAAAGAAAATTCAGAATGAGACAGAATAGAAGTGGTGTGAGCCTGTAAAGAAATCTTCTCCCTACCCACAGTGGCAGGGCTTGGGATGTCTTTCCTTCCGTATGACTCCTCATCCAGCTTTTTTGTTTTTTCTGACTCTCCAGGAAAAGTCTTTCTTTCCATCCTGGGCTCTGCTGAGCTCCATGCTCTCACTTTTGCCAGCTCTCTTCTACCTGTCCTCCCTCCTACTCTCAAAACTCGTTTCCCTGAGCACACTTGCTGTCAGTGCATGGTGAGGGCCAGCTGGTCCCTCAGGCTTGGGAGCCAAGGGTGATCCCGGTGCTGGCCACGTCCTCACCAGTGTCACTGTCCCACAGGGTCTGGACGCGGTGGGCAGAGCCAGGTGCTGGCAGCCGGGCCCATTGACAGCCCCAAGCGTGGTGAGGGGATACACCAGGTCCAGGGTCCAACTAGAGGCTCCAGTCAGGAGCAAAAGAAGACAGGACCAGAGATGGGGCTGGAGACAAGACAGAAGCAGGGGTCCAAAGCCCATCCAGAGGCCAAAGACAGGGCTGGAGATTGGCACCCTTGGGATATAGCTCATGCAGGGACTGACAGCCCCAGCTGAGTTGAAATGGGGTCCTGGGCCCCAAGTGAAGCTGGTCAGGGCTGCCAAGGCCCACTGGTACACTCCAGGACCTGCTGCTCCATTTTTTCCAGTGTGCAGCAGTTTCCTTTGGTGCCTCAGGACACTTAAATGGAATATAACAAGCAAGCAAAATGGATACCAGCTGGAGAAAATGGGAGAAACTAATGATCTAGCTTGTGAGGACCTGCCAGAGCCAAGTGTTAAGGAATTTGCTTCATGGATTCTCTTCTTCTTGTTGTAAAATTTCATGCAAGACTCCAGAAAATGAGAAAATCCACAAATTTTTTGGATCTGAATAAAGTGTCTTTGGTGCTGTAGGGAACTGAGGCTGAGGTCCCCCAAACTGTAGGCCCTACGGCTGTAAGCTGCCATGTTCCTGAGGACTCAAACAAGTCACAAAGCCTGCTATTTCTTATAGGAAATGCTTATTAAATTTTTGACTTGTTCCTTTTCCTACTGTATCTTGAAAGGAAAGAAGACATTTGGTTTCATTAGGCAAAATAGCCAAAAAGAAACCCGACAAAAAATTATGAATCTCAAATTCTCAGTTCATACCTCAGTCCCACTGGAAAACTGGAAATTTTGACTAGCTTTAGCTGGGCCAGGACTTTAGCACTTATGGTTTTCTTTAGGCTTGTCCTTTAGGCAGCCTGTGCATACCTTTTTTTCACAAAGATAGATTACTGTAGACAAAATCTTTGCTGGTGATTTTATTACTGTCCTACTGCCTAAGCTCACTGCGTGCTAGCTAACCTCAAGCTTTTCCAGGAATGTCTTCTACTATAACTGTCCTTAGAGTTTGAATAGATCAAGAGGGCTTGGTCTATTCAGCAGCATTCTGTAAGGGCGAAGATAAAGAAACTGGTTTCTGATCAGAAATCCTTGTCTTAGTGGAGGCTGATTCCATTCCATGCATATGATGGTACAAAGAAGCACATGGAGTGTCAAAAGAGAGCAACTGGGAGTCAGAAGAGTATGACCTAAAAAGAGTGGAGCTAGTTGGCCTAATCAGATAACTCATAATGAATAGAGTTTCATTGGTATTAACACTGTTGCAAGTTTGTCTCTGAGACTAAGAAATGATTGCTAACTATATGCAGAGCTTTTTCTAAATGTTAAAGCAATATCTATTTTCAGTTTTGAAGCATATGAAGTTTTATAGCATTAAAAAAGCCCTGTAGAAATGCATTGAGCTGAAACTTACCTTATAATTTGTAAGTTTGGGCAGTTGTCTTTGAACTTTGCCTCTGAAGCTTGTGTTATAATTATTACACCTTTTTTTACTAGGGGAAAAAAGCATATTTCCAAAACAGGTTATCTTTTTTTTCCAAGCAAAAAATAAAGTAGCCTAATTAAAAAAAAATATTTTTTTTATTTAGATCTAAATAAGAACATTAGTTTGAGGATTTTGAAGAATAAATATTTTAAAATAGGTTATTAAAGTTTAAAATATGACTGTTGCATATAGGGGTTTTGCGTTTGTTTGTTTTTAATTTAGCCTTCTGCAAGGATCAAAATGTCTCCTCCATCTCCCCGCCCTGGTGGTGCGTTCTATTCCTTCCCAGCCTATTCTGAAGTTCCATTCTCTCAGTACCGTAGAAGTCTAGCCCATATATAAAGCTTTGATGTAATATTCAGATTGTTTTTCATTTTTCTTAAATGTCAGGCAGATCTTTCTTAGTTTCAGTGTCCTGTTAGATACAATTCTTGCAGGAGCACTGCTCCCAAACTGTGGTTTTGTAATGGATCTCATGATATTTGATAAACTTTGTATGAAGTCATAAAACCAAATGAGATGTAATAGAGAAGTGTCTGTGATATGGGGGTTTTATATTTTTAAAGTTTAAATATTCCATCTCACGTGCCTGTGAATAGCAGTAGATCAAGCAGTACATTTGGAATAGGTAGAACTAACTCTTAGAGGGGATAATATTGAAAAGTCCCATGGATGACTGGCCCTTGAGCAATATATAATTCAGATGCACACAGATCAAACGCTGTGACGAGCGTGAAGCACTGGGTGTGATTGTGTTCACTAGCTGATAAAGAATGCTGCCTGAAATTTGTTGAGGAAGTTGAGAGAGATGGTGGCAGCTCCATTTTGAACAGGGAACACCTCTCTGAGGCTTTAGAAAGCCTTTGTTACTCTCCAGCAGGTAGGAGGAAAAAGTTTATTTTAGCAAAGGATCTTGCCTACTGAAAAAGGCTGGCATTACAGTAAGAGGAGAAACAGGCGGTGATATTAGCCTTTGATATTTTCCTGTGCTTACGTTCTGTCTTCAGCCTGCTCCTCCTTCTATCTATGTAATTCAACACGCAAATTTGGTCTGACCTGAAATTAACCATGTTCATCCTGCGGTCTAAGAGAATTGTCTTGTTTGTCTGGAAGAAAGTGAAGAGTTTGGGTGGTGAGTGTTTATGAAACTCTGTCATTTCAGTGAGGTTGCATATTTAAATGATCAAATAGATATTTGGATATATCCAGTAAGTTTTAAATTCAACACTTAAATATAAAACTGATGTAGTAACCCAACAGTAATTATTTCAGTCTCCATATGAAGCATATTCCTACTGATTAAAACATATAGAGATGAAAGTGTATATATGAGTCTCAAGCTTAGGGGAGTAGGATACACATTCTCAAAATTACAGGAAGGCTGACATGTGGTTAAGGCATTGGACTGAGAATTGAGAGTCTGGGTTCACTTTAGTCTTCTATGTGACATTATAGGAATAGCTTACTCATTCTGTGCCTTAGTTTTCATCAATAAAAAGTAAATAATAATGCTCTTTTCCTCTGGCCCTTTGATTGTCTTGTCTGTATTCTGAGCATTTTGGGTCAGTGGGGGACTGTTTCCTATTTCATGTTTCTAAAAAGCCCAAGAGCCATATTATCTGTTTGACTTTCTTGGTGGTTCCATTATGAAAATAATAATAGAACACTACAAACAATCTTTTAAAGTAGTTACTAAGAAAAAAGTAGGAAACTAATAAGTAGGAAATCAGGTAAGAACAATCAAGTAATACAGCAAGATTCTTTATTCTTTACATGCTTTACTCTTTTAAAAGCAAAATACATGAAACTTAGGAACAATCTTTGAGACATAGAGATGCATTGCAAAAACATACAAGCAAAAACTTAAACAGAAACTGAAGAAATGGTAGTGTGCTGTAAGTCATGTATTTGTTTAACTCTAAGACGATACACATCAACTGTGTAATTTCAAATTACCTAAAGGAGATGATTACCAGGAGCACAGTAGGACCTTTAAATTGTATTTACTAGTTATGTTTTATTATAAATTATTGGTTTGCCAAATACACTAATCCGGTTGGGTGAATGCAAAATAGTGTGCTGTGTGTTATAGTATTGATAGAAATATTTAGTGATCTGTAACTGTATTCTAAATGACACTATGCTTGCTTGATGGTTTTATAGTGAACATGTCTCCTGCCATAAAGCAGCTATCCATAACTGCAGCTGGTTTGAAAGGCCCAGCAAGTCAAGCTGTTGCAGCAGTCACATGTTGATCTGATCTACAGAGGCAGTGGGTGCAAGTTCTGTTGAATATTTGTCTTACTTGGCAGTAAGTTAAGCAGTGTGAAAAACTGGGCAAATGCTTTTTTGGGTCATTATGTTATTGTGCATCATCTACAATATATTAATACACTTTGAGCTTGTGTACATGTCTTGTTAAATTTATTTGTTTTTAACAAATCATTTTTGAAAACTTGAACACTTTATCACAACTGCTTCTTAAATCTAACATATTTATCATAAAGTATTTTATTTATCGAATTTTATTTGCCATCAAGAGAGACAGACAGGAATATAATGTTTAAAAAGATGTCTATTGATGTGAGAAAAATGCAAGCCGTGTGGTAGAAGTTCAGTGAGTGGGAGAAATATTATTTTATCTGCATTTTATCTCACATGACAGAATGCATTATGGTCAAAATAGTGTCTTCTCTGAGACACAGGTTTCTAACATCTGCATAATGCACAGTTTTATGTAAGCTTTTTATTCTGCATGCAATTGTTTAGTTAAATGCCCTATAGTCTCACTTTTAAGACCCTCTTTTATGCAATCACCTTCTTTAGGTTCTGTACCTTGGATACATATAACCCAATTATAATTACCATGACAATATATAACACCTTTTTGAAACCCTCCTCGTGTTATATAGGGGTGTGGTACATACTGATGTCAGAAACAAGCTATTTTCATCAGACAATTAGTTGTCTTTGACACAGGCTTGCATTTCCCACCAATTAGTACAAGCGGCAGGGTGCATTTCCAGAATTTTGCAGAGCCAGCAGCTCCAGCTATTATGTGGAATTTAGGATATTTAAATAAGTTCCAATGCATATGCTGGCTTCTCTTAATTTGTTAAAATCAATAGCCACTTTTTGTCTGTGAAGCATTTTTGACTTAACATAATGCATATGGATTAAAGGTTTTATGAAGTTTATTCTTCCTGTCAACAAAGAGTTTTAGTTTTAATTTTAGTCTTTCATACCTGATGAATGCTATTAGCAGCAGTTGAATAAAAGCTCAAAGTTACAATATCCTGTGTAGCAGTTCAGCTATTAAACAAGGACATGTGAGGTTAACAATTAAAATAGACCACAGTCTTCTAATCAGATATGTAAATACAAAACTAGCATATTGGGCAGATTTCAATGGATTTTCGTTCATTATGAGTAGCTATACAGAAGTTGGGCTCAAGTGTCCTTCTCTACTGTGCCACGAAATCCTCTTAGAAATGTCTTCAGATGTTATGGATCATAGTTTCACAGCAAGCAAAATGAGTCAGAATAATTTAGTGCTGCTGTGGTCAATTTTGCCATGGTGGTCGGCAGTGCTGAAGGGCTAGTGCCTGATCAAAAGCCATCATAACTCAGCAGAGACTCCTGTTTGTGTCAATAGGCTTTCAATGAGTCCCCGAAAAAAGGAGGGGAGAGCAGCATGAGAGCACCCCACATGCTGCTTCCCAGGGGTACTGTGCTCCACATTCAGGAGGGTTGTTTGTAGCTCAGATTGGCATGTTTAACTGTAAACTTCAAGGCCTGAATAACAACTCCCATGCAGATGCGCATGGCCCCCTCCTTGATGGACCAAGCTAATCATGCTTGGTAATACTGTGCATGTGTTCACATGTAGTTTGTTCCTATTGCTCTTTCGTTGCTTCTGTCTACCCCCACCTTTCTTTGTTACAGTGCTACCTTTAACTGGCTTTAGTTTTTTTATTTTTTGCTGCATACATTTTCATGAAAAACTTCAGTTAATTAATTTACTTGGGCTAACTTTTCGCCAACTCTTTCTCCCTCACTTTCTTTAAATGCCACTGAGGTCATGAAGGGTGGCACAGTCGCACAACAGAGTTCCTAGCTGCCTGGAAATCTTGGTGGAAAGCTGGGTATAACGCAAGTCAGGAAATTCAGTCAGTTTTCTTTGGAGCTCTCTGGGATTGTCGATATTTTCTGTATGGACAGTATGGAGGCACTCTGTGGAAGCTTGCTTGACTGAGGCTGTGATGGGATAGCGCTGGACTGCCGATCTCTCCCATCATTCGACTGCACAGGGGAAACCTGTGGAATTTCTAGCTCCACACCGGTAGAGCCTGCGTTCTCTTAAACCTTAAATATGTATTGTCCCACTGATGCATGGAAGGCCATGGAAGGCACCCATTAGCCGTAATGGGAGTTAGACACCTAAATCCCTTGCAATGAGAAAATAGGCTCCTTTCAATTTTAGAAGTCTTTCTGAGGAGGATTTCCCTTGTGTCAAGTATGAGCATATAAATGGCCATTTTATTGTATTAAATATGTATCACATCCATCATTTTAAATGCTGTGCTGTGATGAAGGCTTCTCAGTCCTGGGATCAGTTCTGAAAATATTTAAACTTGGCAAGCTAAGCATGCTCAGCTGAATAAGCCTCAGGGTCCCATTCATGGAGATGTTATATACCATTTGTGCTTGGTTTTTCAGTTAAATTACACCGAAAAACTTGGTAGAATACCGTTTCAGCATAAATTACAGCATTCTAATACTCATTAATCCAGCTTCTTGACTCTCCTTAGTGGAAATTTTTCCACTGTTCAGCTGAGGTTCTGTGCAAACCTGGAAAAAAGAGGGAAAAAAGCAGTGGGAGGTAGCAATCCACAACTGAAAACTTAGAGGTCAAGAAAAACA